>NC_059345.1:61533047-61833047 GCF_019703515.2 Myxocyprinus asiaticus | reverse complement strand
ATATACAGTACATGCATATGGAATACTGCATTTAGGCTTATCATAAATGCCTTTTTCACGGATCGATAATCTGAAAATTCTCCCGATGATTATAGATATATCAGGATTTTTTTCAGATATAAATAAGGCTGCTCGTTGCACAATATTCTTTGTCTTTTTAAACATATTTCTCAACACAACTTTGGTAAAGTGTGAGAGGCAGGGTAAATTAAAGGGGTTAGCACACCGGACGACATGGTGCATTTTAAGGCTGAAACATACTTCACGCATTTACGCAGACGCGAGCGCTTGGCCAACACATGGTCAATGTGTGGTCCCGTTGTACATACTGTACATCACGTGCACTCTTGCATGTCTCTGGCGGTTACAAATCTCAGACCACAAGGGGCCAATAGATTTTTTAGGCGTGGCCACAAAACCGGATGTGGTAGATGAGTTGATAGTTGAGGAGTGGGGAAAGACACAGAGAAAAAACAAGTTCATTTGAATGGACTGGGGACAAAAAGTTGTATATTTTTTGAAAAGATTCAACACAAATTGCTTCCCGAGTCCGCCATGACAGTTGTTGATTGAAAGAAGAAAATTCACTCTAGCACCCCTTGCAGCAACACTGAGAATGCAGCGCATACTTGTGTTGGGTTATGAATTGAACGTTGAAACGTTTCACAACGCGAAATCGAGCTTGCATTGCAAGGTGAGTCTATGTTCATGTACTTGCGAAGAGTATGTTTGGGCCTTTTTTTCTCCTCTTTTCTCCCCAATTTGGCATGCCCAATTCCCAATGCGCTCTAGGTCCTCGTGGTGGCGTAGTGACGCCTCAATCCGGGTGACGGTGGACGAATCTCATTTGCCTCCGCATCTGAGACATCAATCCGTGCATCTTATCACATGGCTTGTTGAGCACGTTACCGCAGAGACACAGCGCATGTGGAGGCTTCACACTATTCTCTGCAGCATCCATGCACAACTCACCACGCACCCCACCGAGAGCGAGAACCACATTATAGCAACCGCGAGGAGGTTACCCCATGTGACTCTACCCTCCCTAGCAACCGGGCCAATTTGGTTGCTTAGGAGACCTGGCTGGAGTCACTCAGCATGCCCTGGATTCGAACTCACAACTCCAGGGGTGGTAGTCAGCGTCAATACTCGCTGAGCTACCCAGGCCCCCTGTATATTTAGGCCTTTAAAATTCTTCCAGAGGCTGCACATTCTGCAGTGCTACTGAATGCAGCCTGCATGGTTTTCCATTAAATTTGACTCAAATCATTATCAAAGTACAAAGATTATTTACTCTAGCCATCAGTGGAAGATATATTGTGTATATGTTTCTTTCATATAGCCTACACATTGTATTTGCAGTTACAAGTATGCCTTTTTGCGGTTTGACAGCTTGAATGAAACCTCTTCAAAGCTACAAATTTCATAATAAACGTAATTTCTAATCTTTCAGTTTGCGCAGTTACACCAGTTTCATACACTAACCTGCAAACTCATCAATCACTTTGTTCATTTTTTAAGAAGTACAAAAACCTTTGTAACATTTGTTTGTATAGTGATCCACCACAACTTAGTTTGGACTGCAACTATGCCTCTCCTGACGGTGACTGGCTTCAATAAATGTTATATCCCCCCCTTGTGGTTTCCCAAAGCTATTGTGCAATTGAAAAGCACACAAATTAGGCTTCTAATTTAAATGTTGGCAAATGTTAACATATCGATGCCTCAAAAATATATCGATAAAATAATGTTTCGATCAATAATCGATATATCCCTACAGACAATTCACCATTGTTGCACAGAAAATCAACGTGATAGTCATTTGTATGAATATAGTACTTATTTGTCCTGTAATAAACAAAGAAATATATATCCTGTGATAGTAAGCTTATATAGATATTAAATAATTATAAAAATATGATTTATGGAAGTGCCAAAAAAAATAAAACAACACTACTACATATCTCGGTCCTTTAATGACCCTATACACTTTATGTAATTATGCAGTTATAAAATAAATATATACACTATTCAAGAGAGAGAGAGATTGCTGAATACTAAAGAAGTGTGGATATAACTCCAAAAAAATGGATGAGGTACAGGGGGCGGAATGAGGTCCCAGGCCACTAAAGACACAAGGTAGGCATTAAAAAGTTAATGGGTACCCCTTTACAAGCTTTACTTCTATGAGCCTGGCCAGCTGCCACCACACATGTAAAAAATGTATGGTTTTGCTAATGCGTGCATCCTGCCTTTAATTATAAAAGGTCCTGATTAACATCTTAAGAAAGCATCATCTGAGAAGACCACCAGCTCAGTCGAGTTCAGTCACGAGCAAAACACTACGTCTCAACCTCAGTATATGAGATTCACTGATCTAGAACTTTCTGGGCTTAGACTTTGCCCTTGTCTGATTAGGATCTACCTAATGACACAGGAACGCATGACTTGTCAGCTGGCAAATAAACTGTACATGCATATACTGTAGCTCATATCAGCACATGTATGGTAGAACATGCGGAATGAATTGTTGTGTTTATATCCTGAACTGTCACACCTAATTCTATTAATAAAGTGCAGCTTGAACATTAGCAGAATCAGGTGTAGCCAATTTTAGTATTAAAACAGTGATCAAAGGACCATGGCTCTTAATTTTTTAAGTCTCATGGGTCTGCATGAGTCTTTTTTGTGGCAGCCTATCTGAATACAAAGGTTTTTAAAATTGTCACAGGAAAAACAGTAGAGATTTTTCCTGAACTGAAAAGAATGTAAGTGTTTTTACATGATTGCTGAGAAATATGCAGGCCCAGACAAAAACTGCAGATTTTTTTCCTCTTGCATATTCTGTGCTGATTTTTGGGTGTAATATGATACATGGACTTAAACATTGTAAAATGTGTTAAAAGGATAGTTCACCCAAAAAAATTAAATTCTCTCATAATTTACTCATACCATCCCAGATGTATATGACTTTCTTTCTTCTGCTGAACACAAACTTTTAGAAGAATATTTCAGCTCTGTAGGTCCAAGTGAATGGTGGCCAGAACTTTGAAGCTCCAAAAAGCATATAAAGGCAGCATAAATGTAATCCATTTGGTTAAATCTATATCTTCAGAAGCAATATGATAGATGTGGGTGAGAAACATATCAATATTTAAGTCCTTTTTCTTACTATAAATTCTCCTTCACCCTGCCCAGTAGGTATGCACAAAGAATGCGAATCGGCAAAAACAAAAGAAGAAGAAAGTGAAAGTGGAGAATTATAATAAAAAAGGACTTAAATATTGATCTGTTTCTCACCTACAACTATCATATCGCTTCTGAAGATATAGATTTAAACACCAGAATCGCATGGATTACTTTTGTGCTGCCTTTATGTCCTTTTGGACCTTTAAAGTTCTTGCCACCATTCATTTGCATTGTATGGATCTACAGAGCTGAGATATTTTTCTAAAAATCTACATTTGTGTTCAGCAGAAGAAAGAAAGTCATACATATCTGGGATGGCATGAGGGGAGTAAATGATGAGAGAATTGTCATTTTTGGGTGAACTTTTCCTTTAAGTTGAGCTGAGAGTACCATATTTAAAGTGGTAGCGTATACTGTATAATGGAGCTTAATGGAATTTAGATGTTAACTCCCTTTTTCTCACAAGGTTTCATGTATGATTTGATATGTTAAACTTCCAATGCAGCATCCACAGAGCTTTAGTAAATACAAGTGTTTATGATTTTTGGACTCTATTAAAAGCAAAAAGAAAAAGACATAGCAGAAGAGGAAGCACATTAGATGAGGAAATATTGGACGACATTATAAAAGTTATGTAAGAAGAAGGGTGGGTCTTGACTAGTAGCCATCAAGATTTATTCAACAGTTTTACAGTACAGGGAAACCAGTTGTGTTTTTCAGACAGGATCATTAGGTCTCAGCAGTTTGTTGAACTATTTGTCAATGAGTTGTCACAACTGCCACGTTCCATCAGAATGCAGACAATATGCCAGCCTTCCCCTTCTAAAACATGCCATCTGTGAACTCTGTGAGAGCTCTTTATGTAACATCCTCTTATCACCTACAAGAGAAATAGTGGGATATGTAAGAGAGAAATAACAGATGGGAAATGGGATGATAAGCTTAATCGTGTGAGCTTTCAAAACAAAGGTCAAGTTTTACTGATAATGAGAGGCATTTGTTTTTCCATGTTTGCACACAAATAACTTTGCAGGTCACTTCTGCATAGGTCAACTATGGGAATTAGTAGAAATTTACAGTTTTAACATGTTTGTAAACACAGAAAACTGCCCAAACAATTGCGAAACTCACCCCACTGCAAAACCACAGGCATCATTTATGCGTTATCAAATTCCAAATGATGGAAAAATGAATGGATCGAGAAATGGAACCATAGAAAAATGAGGAGATGGGCCACAGACAAAGTTTATTTAACCAAAATTTAGGCCAAGGCCCAAATACTGCAGTCCACAGAATGAGCCATTAATGGTAGATACAAGCAGGGAGAGAGAGAGCGAGAGAGAGAGAGACTGAAAAACTAAGAGAAGCCAATAAACGTTGTGGCACTCCCGCAATTGGCGCACACAGGGGGTGGTGCAATGATGGCAGGGTCATTCTAAATTCAGTAAAAAAAAAAAAGAAAAAAAAAAGAAAGAAAGAAAGACAAGAAACGATGAGAAAGTGAATGTCCTGCATGTCCCCTCCCTCAACTTGGGGTTAACAAACTATTTTCTTCAATTACTATTACATAATGCTCTATGCTTTTTGCAAGTCATTGTATACAAAGTTTAGGCCAGTACCAGTTTTCATTCCTAAAATGACTCATTTCCTTGCTGTTGTTTAAAAGTCTCTTATAAATATTTAAAATAGTTAGTTGAAAATTAAAATGTTGTCATCATTTACTTACTCTCATGTTGTTCCAAACCTTTATGATTTTCATTCTTTTGTTGAACACAACAAAGCAAAATAAAAGTAGTCCATATGACTCCAAGTTGCTTTTCTCTGATAATCTTCCCTTCTGCTGCAGCCCTCAAATCTCATGGGGAGTTGCGTATATTCAAATATGCAGCATTAGGACGACCAAGTTTGACATCAGCAATGCCAAATGACATTGCTTTTCTTGTGTAACAGCACAAATCTATTCGCTCCAGGCTTAAATATGCCGAACTGTGAATGAGTTTACATTTTAAATTTGTTTTTTTCACACAAAGCTACAGTAAGTAAAACACTTTGCTGTTTTTTGTTCTATGTTGCTTTGCTTTATTTCCAGATGTCCCAAAATTGTTGCTGTGTTGTTTCCTTAACTTTGCATCGCGCCTTACGCCGCATTGCACTACGACAGAGGGGTTTTCCTCTTACGTCATACTCCAGAATTCCCTAGGGCACCTGAGTGTATATGCGGATGCGAGAGATGGTCAGTAGTCAGTATTTTAAATTGTTGTGTTCTAGTTGATTCTGTGTGTATATGAGTGTGATTTTCCCTTTCCCCTCTACTCCCCAGAAATGTTGAATTAGTGGCATGTGACTTGATACGATGCAGCAATACATCTGGTGACGTTAGTTTAGTTATCCGGTCTTTTTCACATTGCAAAACCTTTAAGAAAGCCGAATACATGGCAACACAAGCAAATTACTTAGGGTCAAATTGTTATTTTTTAGTGATTGGTTAACTTGTTAGGGTGTGTTTAATAAGGGTTTTGCTAAACCATCCACAAACTAGTCTGAATAGCTCTGTCATAAAAGTTTAAAACATTTAACATTGATGAAAAAAAAATGCAGAGGTTCAGTGATACCTCCACCTCCTCAATGAAAACCCATTGGATCTAACATAAAGCCTTGTGACACACTTACAATCTCTGTCAGCAGTGAAGGCAAACAGACATTGACATTGAGATTGTTCATGCTCTCTCACTCTTGTTCTCTCTCACAAACACACTAGATCTGTGCAGATAAAGAGAAGATTATGATAGAATCTTCTGTGCAGTGCTGTAGTGTCATGCGTGAAACTGAAGATTTTCATTTTCATCCTCACATGTGTACTTGAAGGCCTTTATTGTTATAAGTATCGTGCTCCTCCTGAAAATGAAAATTAAATTAGCTATTTGAGGGGACGTGCCGGTTCATATTAGGTGTAACCAGCTGAGGGAAAAATGCAAACCTGTGCATGCTCTGCATGTGAGAGAGATAAAGAGTTACATAGAGAAAATCTGAAAAGACATGAGGTTGGGGACAAAAAAGGATGACTTGATACCAGAAATGCAAGATAAAAATAAAATCTCATAAATCCTTAAAGATGAACTCAAAACTTAAAATCCATCCATCATCCACCCATCCATCCATCTTCTAAAGCCGCTTGTCCTGTGCAGGGTAGCAGGTAGTGCTGGAGCCTAAATGTGTAGTGCTTCTTCACCTTTAAATCTCAAATTGTCTTTAACCTGATGCGACCCCACATACACATGCATGGACATTGTATTTTGGCTTTGCTATACACAACGCATAATTTAAATCATTTAAACCGACTGATCTCAGTTCAGGAGACTCTGTGCTGTCAGTAAAGTGTTAAACTTTTGACGAAAGAGTCATATAACAAAACAACATGGCGCAGACCACAGCAGAGTTTGTCTTTTGGAAAAACGGCAACAAAACTACATCTGGTAAGAAACCTAATTATGTTTTTACATTGAAACCTGTTTGAGTCAAAAGATTAGAGTCTCTAATTTCATTCGATAAGCCATTTTTAAAATTTGAGTGATTTATCATGAAACACCACGCTGCTAAATACAATGTACACTAGTGTGTACTTTGGCACATTTTTATCCATAGAAATCCCATTTAATGTGCATTATTACATTGAGGATCAATAGGTTCATTCAAAAGCTGAAAATTTTTGCTTTCAGAGGCTTTACAGTTTTGCTCAAAAGTTTGCATACCCTGGCAGAAATTGTGAAATTTTGGCATTGATTTTGAAAATATGACTGATCATGTCTTTTATATAAGGATAGTGAACCATTTATTATCACAGTTGTTTGGTGCCTTTTTAAATCATAATGATAACAGAAATCACCCAAATGGCCCTGATTAAAAGTTTACATACCCTTGAATGTTTGGCCTTGTTACAGACACTTGTTAAATTGCAATTAGTGTCTGTGTATAAATAGTCAGTGAGTTTGTTAGCTCTCACGTGGATGCACTGAGCAGGCTAGATACTGAGCCATGGGGAGCAGAAAAGAACAGTCAAAAGACCTGCTTAACAAGGTAATGGAACTTTATAAAGATGGAAAAGGATATAAAAAGATATCCAAAGCCTTGAAAATACCAGTCAGTACAGTTCAATCACTTATTAAGAAGTGGAAAATTCAGGGATCTCTTGATACCAAGCCAAGGTCAGGTAGACCAAGAAAGATTTCAGCCACAACTGCCAGAAGAATTTTTCGGGATACAAAGAAAAACCCACAAGTAACTTCAGGAGAAATACAGGCTGCTCTGGAAAAAGACGGAGTGGTTGTTTCAAGGAGCATAATACGACGATACTTGAACAAAAATGAGCTGCATGGTCAAGTTGCCAGAAAGAAGCCTTTACTTCGCCAATGCCACAAAAAAGCCCGGTTACAATATGCCCGACAACACCTTGACACGCCTCACAGCTTCTGGCACACTGTTATTTGGAGTGGTGAGACCAAAATAGAGCTTTATGGTCACAACCATAAGTGCTATGTTTGGAGAGGGATCAACAAGGCCTATAGTGAAAAGAATACCATCCCCACTGTGAAGCACGGTGGTGGCTCACTGATGTTTTGGGGGTGTGTGAGCTCTAAAGACACGGGGAATCTTGTGAAAATTTATGGCAAGATGAATGCAGCATGTTATCAGAAAATACTGGCAGACAATTTGCATTCTTCTGCACAAAAGCTGTGCATGGGACGCTCTTAAAATTTCCAGCACAACAATGACCCTAAGCACAAGGCCAAGTTGACCCTCCAGTGGTTACAGCAGAAAAAGGTGAAGGTTCTGGAGTGGCCATCACAGTCTCCTGACCTTAATATCATCGAGCCACTCTGGGGAGATCTCAAACGTGCGGTTCATGCAAGATGACCAAAGACTTTGCATGACCTGGAAACGAATGGGCAGCAATACCACCTGCAAGAATTTGGTGCCTCATAGACAACTATTACAAAAGACTGCATGCTATCATTGATGCTAAAGGGGGCAATACACAGTATTAAGATCTAAGGGTATGCAGACTTTTGAACAGGGGTCATTTAATTTTTTTTCTTTGCTGCCATGTTTTGTTTTATGATTGTGCCATTCTGTTATAACCTACAGTTGAATATGAATCCCATAAGAAATAAAAAAAATGTGTTTTGCCTGCTCACTCATGTTTTCTTTAAAAATGGTACATATATTACCAAATTCAGACTTTCTAAAGCTTGGTATTATTTAAAATTTCACAGCTTAGTCCTGCTGTCAACATATGTTGCCACAAATGTTTTGGAAAACGATTTGGTCTATATATATATATATATATATATATATATATATATATATATATATATATATATATATATTGCATGTTTATTAGGTGCTACAAGTTAGAAATGAAAAAGAGAAATGTAAAATGCACACCACAGTCACGTTCGGGTCTCAGGCGGTTCAAGTTCTTGTAATTTGATGAATGGACAGGCATCACTGTAGGAAAAACAACATATTTCAGAGGCGTAATAACGTGTTGAAAGACATGTATATCTTGCGCAACTACAGAGCAAAAAAAAAAAAAGATTCAATGTATATGATGCATTTTGATAGTAAATGCTTTCAGTGGGATCTTTATGACATGGACACAAGAAATAAAATGCAGCTAATTGACAGCAGCTGTTAAAGTGCTGATAAAGATATAAAGATAACAAGATAACAAGTGACTTACATCTGAAAGGGAAAGATTACTGGTAGTCATAGTCATTGTTGTTTAAATGATCAACACAAAAAAGAAAATCAACAAGAGTCATTAAAATCAAGCCTTTGCATGTGTTTACACCCACTCAAGACAAAGGCCATCTTTGAGAAGGTTCCCTGTGACAAGATAATACAATGTCTGGTGTCTCATCCCGCTCCCTATTTTATGAATATACAGTATTTGCATAATGGCATTTAGACATTCAGCAAATGATGTTCCTGTCTAATTCATGTATAATATTTCAAAGTTGGCAAGGCTGTTTCTCATGCACATAAGGTTGAAAGAGGACTAGAAACAGAATCTTTTTTAAAGACAGCAAATAAGGGCAGGCATACATGGTGTGAGTTCTGACACTCTGCACACATTTGTCAATTTACCTGTGAATTGTTGATTTTTTTAGCTCAACTGGTAGAGCATGGCACTCGTTACGTCGAGATCATGGGTTCGATTCTCAGCGAACACACAAACTGATAAACTGTATACAATGAATGCACTTTTAGTCGCTTTGGATAAAAGCATCTGCCAAATGTGTAAATGTAATTGTACAGATTCAGTGGTACACGATGTGACCTTACGACCTAGCAAATTCTGACATAGTTGCATGCATTTTCACGCTATTCTAGTTATGACATCTTCTACTGCAACAGCAACGTTGTAAGCATACCCAGTGTATCAATAATATATCAATAATATATCAATCATGATCTATATAGCTAGGCTGTGTGAATGAATTTAAAACACTGTAAAAATGACAAACAGCATAGCTAGCTAGCTATAACACACCGCAACTCACCTGACAGCTGTAGCTATTGAGCAATAGATTCAGTGGCGTAACAATCGGGAGGCAGGATGGGCAGCTGCTGCCCTAGGGCCGCAGGCCAGACGGGCGATTTTTCCCAACAGGAAGGTTCATCAGTCGGTCTGTCGCATGACAGGTGAAAGTCTTTTTTATATTTTTAGCATGGATTTTGTAGCTACTGCAATTTACTGAGCACTCTGAGCATAGTTGATCCAAACACATCTTTTATAGGACAGGTCATAGTCAAAGATCTAATTCTGGTCATAATTTAATTTTGACAAAATGTGTTCTTCATTTTGCCTTTACACGGCAGCATTATGGAAGGATTTTTAAGTGTCTGCAGCGTTTTTGTTCTGAGGCCTGGTTAATTTCTCACTTATTTGAGTCATGTTTAATGAAATAACTTTTTGTAAATTTTTTGTTTTTTATTTGACACATTCCTCATTTAATAATTTGGAATAAACTAAAAAAAAGGTATTGTATGGCAGTGAACCCCAACTGGGAGTACACGTAGCCTAGGGAGTATGTAAGCAGGTTCTAGAGGGTACGTGAAAAGAATTGGATTTTGCTATGTTTAACCTAACAAACTGTATGGATTAAAATAAAAATAATAGGGATTAGGGATGGATAAAAGTTTTGATTTTCTAAATAATTGCAATCTTCATTTGAAAAATCCCAATATCGACCTTTGGCTCGAAGTGAGGCACTGAGATCTTTTCACTGCATGTTGAGAGTAAATGTTTGGTTTCACTCGTTCCGTGTAATGTGTGTCCAAAAATGAGATCCACACAATCCACTTGTACAATGTCACTTTTAAAAATAGTTTTGTTCCTTACAGTCATTTTTGATCAAAAACAATAAAAAATAAACATTATTTCTAATCACACATTGCATGAATGCATACACTGGTTGAACCCAATATTATACAGCTTCAGCTCTGCAGCACCAGAAGTTTCAAGGAAGTACCACTAGGACTGCTGTCTCTGGGTGGAAGTTGGGGCAGAGCTGAAGTCTTACATTACTGCAGTAAGTTTCCAGCCAGGCCGGATTTTTATACAGCTGAAGCTATCCATTTGTTTGGTGAAGTTTTCTTTGCTAACTGCCTGGATGTGTTTTCTGTTTATTTATTGTGGGTGCTTGTATTTGTTGTCATGCTTTAATGAATCAAATATTCCCAGGTAATATCGGGTTAACCGTTCAGATGGGTGAAGTGTTTAACAGAGGTTTGCCCAAAGATCTGTAATAAGGTTATAAATAGTCATGAGTTCTGAGTATTTCTTTCTTTTAAAAATACCCTAGATATAATTATTCAAAATGAAGATTAATTACCCCAGACACAGCAATGCACACGTTTTTGCTTAGACAGCATGTTTAAATGATACTGGACATTTTAAAACAGTTCCCCATGACTGTATTCTCATCTGAAATTGTTTTTAAGTGCCAATTTATATTCGTATAACAGTATTTCACTAATTTAGAGATTTACTCATTTAGCATGCTATTTAAATGTAATTGGAGCTATCCGCCATCTCTTCATTATGTCTTTAATGCCAAACAAACTTCTAAGATCAAACAACTTAGAATAATGTAACACTGGATGAAGCGGTTCTTGAGCCTTATTAGCCATGTTTCCACTATCGGGCCAAATGAGGGCGTGCTAGTGCGCGCCAGGGCCAGTTGCATTCCCACTGTCTCTTCCGGGTCTTCACCCTGCTGCCTCTGGGCTTTCTCAGGGCCAACGGCCAATGGCCTTTGGCTCACTGATTACCCATGGGCCAAATAAGGCCAACTTGGGAGTGTGGAGGAGTTTTGTCAAACTTACCAGGTTGTGTATCCAGCACACAACAGCATAGGTTCAGGAAAAATCAAAAAATTGCGGGTACAGTACAAATCCGTTAAAACGCACAATGGACAAAGCGGTGCCCAAAGAAAGAACTTTTCATGGTTCAAGATCATGGATGCTGTGCTGGAACATTGTCCTGCTATTAGTGGAGATACCACTCAGTTACAGTCAGTGAGTTGTCAACGCTAACTTACCCAGCAATCATGCCCGTGCGGGCCCACCATGGGCAACTGTGGGTTTACTTTGGGACAGCATGGGCAGTGCAAACCTACACTAATCCCATGTGGGCCCCGTGTGGGTTAGCCCACACAGGGCCCACAGCAGTTTTGCCCTTTGGGGGCCCTATGTGGGCTTTCTGTGGGCAAGCCCACAGTTGGGATTGCCCACAGAAAGCCCACACTGGCCCCCTGTGGGTTAGCCCATGCGGGGCCAACAGCAGTTTTGCCCTTTGGGCCCCCATGAGGGTTTTCTGTGGGCAACCCCCTGTGTCAACAACACAGGACAGTTAAAACTTTGTTTTAAGATTATCTAGGGCAGTGGTTCCCAACCTTCTGGGAATTACTGCTTTTACGTTTCTCTGCCATTTTTTTCTGTTGTGATTTTGCTGAATATTTGCTAACATATGATTTTTAATAACATTTTAAAATGTATTAATTTTACAATTATAGTGGAACACACAATGCACAATTTAATGATTCAACTTGTGTTCAATTTAATTCATTCAAATTGTGATCAGTAAGTTCCTCAAGCCTGAAAAAATATGACCATAATCAGGCAGTAGAGGACACTCATGCAATGTTTTTAGTGTTTCCTTACCATTTTCCTGGAAGGTCCTCCAACCCTGCATTGTCTACCTTATCTTAAACACCCATTTCAGGTCTTGAAGCAATTTACTAGTCAACTGATGAGTTGAATCAGGTCTGTTAGATTAGGGAATGCGCAGTGTTGGAACCACTTTCAAACAGCATTTGCAAGCATGTTTAAGAGCATTATCAATATCACACAAAGATATCACCTGACAAATGTCTGTACCCACATGTGCTCAATCATGCTGTGTTAAAGCAGTATTTTACACTTGACAAAATTTTACAGTGCACACTCATGGATTTTGTCATCTGATAATTGTAACATGAGCAGGATTAGTTGTAAAACTGTATGTTTAGTACCAAACACTGTACTACCCTATCTCTGAAAGTAACAGTGGTGAGCAAACACTGCATAAGACAGTGATAATCACTATGAAAATCGGGACAGCATAATCTTGGCACTACATGAATGGAGTAGTGAAACAGTCCTGTACTCGGCTCACTGGAAAAGATGATAGGCAGTCAGGTAAGACATTATATAAATATGCAATGGTAAACAACAAAAAATCTTTAAGCATTGTTGGCCCGTAATCTTTTGGGCAAGACAAAACAATACTACTTCCATTATACAACAGGGCAAACAGTTTTATCAAAACAGGAACCAATGGAATAAATAACAGGACAAACTGTTTTATTACATTAACATTTATGCATTTGGCAGATGCTTTTATAATAAGCAACTTACATTGTATTCAAGATACATAGTTTTATTAAATTGGAACATTTGAAGTACAATGAGTCAAGAGTGGAGGACTGCAGTTTGGAGCCTGAGCTCCAGCTTCACACACAGTGTTTCTACAAGAGTGGGCAACAAAACACCTCATTAAGAATAAATGTCATTGATCTCCCAGGGTGGAATAAAAAAAACAAAAATCAATTCAATATTGCTGAAAACTCCAAGACAACTTAAAACAGTGGTAGTCGGGAGGTCACGTGATGCCATGCGAGGAGCAGACGTGTGCGTGACGAGCTTTGCTAATTTTTAATTATTTTCATGTTATAATCCGGTGAGATTCGGTACACCTAGTTACTTATTTGTTCTTTGAAGTAAACATGGCAAAGCAGTCAAAATCCTCAGGCTCTGGAGACATTAAAAGACACTTACGTGCTCAAGCTGAAACCTCTGATGGGCCTGCAGACTGGGGACTCGATTTGGATGGCGGCAGGAGAAGAAATCCTGCATCAACTGTCCAACATGTCTGTGATGCTGACGAAGGTTGTTGCTGACTTGGAGGATCTCGCTGTGATACGTCGATCGATTATGACGATGGAAACAAAATTCACTGAGTTGTTTACAAGAGTGGCAGATGTTGAGAAACAGATCAATTATCTGGAGTCATTGGAAAGGGAATTATCCGCTAATCATTTCCAGTTTGGAAAAACTGGAAGATCTCAAAAATAGGAGCCGAAGAAATAATGTACAGATTGTTAGAATTCCTGAGCATGAAGAAGGCAGAGATATGGTGAAATTCCTAGACGAGCTCTTCCCGAGTCTGCTCGACATAACAGTCCATAAGCTGGAAATCGAGCGAGCTCACAGAGTCCCGGCTTGCAGATCGGCTGAGGGAAACAGGCCCCGATCAATTCTGACCAATTTTTTTAGATCATCCGATAAAGATCTCGTGTTGCGCGAGGCGAGGAGCAAAGGAAAGCTTTCTTGGAAGAATCACAAAATTTTCTTGTTCCCGGATTTTGCGAATTCGACAAGAGAGAAACGCGATCGATTCAAGGAGTGTAAGAAACTCTTGCATCAACGGAAGATCGCTTTTGCACTGATGTTTCCGGTCAAACTGAGGATAGATACGAAGGATGGCCGCAAGATTTTTACATGTCCCAAACAAGCACTGTCCTTCGTAAATACATTGGAGTGAATAAGCCATTTGGTGTTTCTCATGTGAGTGGATTGACTCACTGAACATACACTCGACTGTCGGAGGAAGCTGGGCGTCATTTTTGTTTCTGTTCCTGTTGGTTCCGCCTAGTGGCTGGAGTTTGTTTTGTGGAATAACACTTCTCCTTCAAGAAACTTTTGCATTGACGGAGGATTGCTTTTGCACTGGGGTTCCCAGCCAGACAGAGAGTGGATGTTGGGGATGGCCGCAAAATATCTACATGCCCACACAAAGGATGTCTTTTACAAAGTTGACGGACTGAGTAAGTCATGGTGTATTTTTTCATGTGGCCTCCAAGTGAATTTGACTCTTGACCATTCGAGGAACTGGGATGCCTGTTTTGTTTCTTTTTGTGCTGGTTCCGCCTAGCGGCTGGAGTTTGTTTTGTGGAATAACACTGCTTCGGGACAGTTATGGATGAATCTGTTCATTCCTTGTGCATATGCCTCCTGTTGGCTGGAGTTTGCTTTGTGGAGTATTTTTGCGGGACATTGGAATAATTACGTCATTTGCTGCACTCATAAACTGCCGGCTCACTGAACACTTGTTTGTCTGTCCGAGGAAACTGAACGGTTTTATATCAGTTGGAATTTGTTTTGTGGAGGAACACACCTTCGAGACTCTACACGTGAATCTACACGTTCTTTGTGTTTATTCTGCCTATTGGCTGGGGTTTGTTTACAAAGTATTTTCTGTTATTTAATTTTGCCTTACAGAATTTGTGCAGAAGCACTGGACTTGAGCAATCCGATGGCAAAGTTGTTGCGGGGGCTCTTGTAGGCGTACATGGACCTTTTGAGTTTAGAGGGATCGATGCCAGTTGGCGCTGTCGTGTGCCGGGTTAATGCGCACACTTTTCTTTTTTATGTTTGTTTGGTTCGGGGGGGAGTTCGGGGTTTGATTGTTGCACTAATGTTGAAATGTGGTCTGTATAATCTTGTTTTTGACACACAATTTATTTTTTCTATTATATCAAAATGTCAAATGTTAATATGAGTGGGTTATCTTTCAAAACGTGGAATGTGAATGGGTTGGGGCACCCCATAAAAAGAAGGAAGGTTATTTCTTTTCTTAAGTGTAAGAAATATGAAATAGTGTTTTTTCAAGAAATGCTTCTTTCCTCACAGGAAGCTGAAAAATTTGCGAAGATATGGGGTGGACATGTTTTCTTTAGTGCTGGCTCAAGTAAGAGCAGGGGAGTCATTACATTAATAAGTAAACATCTGTAAAATGTTGCAGTGGGGGCGTGGTCAAGCATCTCTTACACCTGAGCTAAATTATGGCGCTTACACCTGAGCTAAATTATGTCTAACACCTGTCTCTAATTTCAGTGAGCACGGGGAGAGCGGCATAAAGAGGGCCACGCAGCACTCAGAAAAAAGAGAGAGCCTGGGCACTAGAGACCTCATTGTGAAGCCAAGAGCTTATTGTTGCGAAGCTGAGAGTTTATTTTTCTGAAATAGTTGTTTATGTTCAGACTGAATTATTGAACACGGTGAAAGCCCTGAAAGAGTGCATTTGCTGCAGTGGGGAGAATAAAAGGCTTACCTGAACCACAAAATCTGCTTCTCGCCTCCTCCTTTAACCGAGAAGTGTTACACCAAGGTTACTAAAGCCCATATTAAACCTGTAAAAGAAAGAAAAAAAAGAATTATTATAATGCACATATAATATATTTTATTATATTATTTTAATGTTTTAGTAATCAAATATTGCTGAAGAAATGTAGTAAATGTCACAAACTAGAAAAGAAATTAAATTGAACAATTAGGAATAGCTCCGCCCTTAGCGGGTTGCATCATCTCTAGTACTAAATAGAGGTGAACAGTCTCTCGTCACGTAATGAAGTGAAATGGCCGCTGGAGCAGTGATGCGTGTTAGTAGCAGTTCTAAAGTTGAGAAAGTAAGTGAGAAATACTAGATTAATAATTGAGATTCATAGTTAAGACATCGCTAACAGGAAAAAGTTGTTTAAATAGTTCTAATCGCGTTTGTATTAACTCCAAGGATTGAACGAGAAAATGAGCTGATTCATCTGACGGAAACTGCATAAAACAGATTTTCCTTGATTCATCAGAGATTATTTCTAATCGTTATCATTTTATTCTTGGTAAGTGAGCTCATAAGCTACCATATTTAGTTATGATTTTTGTAACTTTTTCTTTGTGAAGTTAAGTGTTTTTAATTGATACTGTGATATATAAATTTGTGAAATATGTTAGGAAATGTGAGTAAAGTGATAAATTGAATGTTGATTGCTGTTTAAAAGTGTTTATATATGTTTGCTAAATTTATGAGGGTAATGAGTGCAACGTAACTCACGTGGAGTTTTGCTAACCATGCGGGCTCATGTGCTACGAGCTATAGCTAATCGAGTGCACATACATCATTCCAAGACGATGTTCTTTGTTAATATAGTTATATTTCTGTTAAGGAAATTAAGGAAACAAAGGAAATAAGTGTTTGGAAATGTGTATTTATGCATTTAAAACATTTATTGTGTTGAAAGAGATAATTTGAAATGTTAATGTTGTTAAATGGGAATTATAATTTATTTGTGATTTTTCTGCCTTGTCTTTGCAAAGTTGTTTTTTTTTTTTTTTTTTCTTTCCACACTTTTCTCTATTTTGTTTTGCTTGTCCTTCAATATATCCCTTGATATTGAACGAGGAGTCTCTTGGAGTTCTGAGTAAAAGCTGTTTCTGCCATCAACAAGGAGTGCTCAACATTGGTAGAAACTGGCGAGCCAACCTGGTTTTTCCTGAGCTTGGATAACATTTCGTGTTTCATTGAAGTGGTAGGACCACACGTATTCATTTTATCCTTTCCCTGGATAATATCACAACTGTAGACAAGAGCTGTTTTTTTTTCTTTTTGCATCTTGGAGTTTGTGTATCTGTATTCTTTAAACTGAACACTGAAACGGATGTATGAAAGACACTGAACTGAGCTAAATTCCTGTTTATTTACTTGAGTCATTCCCATCAAAGACATTTAGCTGAAAAATAACTCTGATTTGGCTGTCATTGGATATTTTACCCGAAATGAATTGTCCAAACTATTGTTTATTTTTGTTTTGTTTTCCCCATCTTTTATTGAAATTGTTCTGAAAAAAGGGAACATGAAGGTTATTGAGTCATTTAACTGTAATTTGGGTTTTGAATGTTAACCGGTTATACCATTTATGTGAAAAAGAAACACGGTTGTTTAAAGTGAAATATTCTTTTGTGAAATATTTTTTTTTTTTAAACTGTCATTTTGTTTTTCTTTTTTGTTGTTTTTTTTTCTCTCCAACGCAAATAAGTAATACACAGAAATACAAAAGAAAATTACTTACCTTTTCAGCTATAACCCAGTCTTCTGTGGTTATTTCCCTTGTCTCACTGCAACGCCGGCTCAAGAGCGAATGTGGTCTTCTGATCTGGTCCAAGGCATTAGAAAGTGGTTTATGCTTAGATTGTAAGCCATGTGTGTCACGTGCTACATAAGTTGGCGAGCCAGCCGGGAGTCAGTTCTTGCAGCGAGGGTAACTGTTAAAGAAACAGAGAAGGGAAATTAGTAAAATGAGATAAGTTTTGAAATTACAATGGAAATTGTGAAGCGGGAAAATGTTAATGTAGCAAATACGCTCATAGTCAGAGGCCTTATGTTAACGGAAGTAGACAATGAGCTGGAAATGTACCTGCAGAGATATGGTTCAATTAGCCGTAATATTATCATTGATGACCCAGCTTCAGAGTTTCACAGAAGTGTCATCATAGAATATAACCATAACTCAGCAATCCAAAATTTGTGCCCTTTCTTACCCTTAACTTTGGGGAGTCTCTCTGACCCAGGTGTTACCTTCCGAGTGCATGCCTTAGCTACTGTCTACACTCAAACTGCTAGCTGCACTGCCACTGAAGGGTATCTTGAGGAATTGAAGGCCATTGCCAAAGAGAGTGGAAGGCCTTTCCAAAGTGTGCTTCAAGAGGAATTGGAGAAACTCAGAGAAACGCATTCCGCAAATCAAGATCCAGCAGAATCTCAACATGTGGGCTGCCATGGCTCTAGCAGTGACTCCCAGAGTGCAGAGGCCATCATCCCACCACCAATAAGTAGCTCCCGGACTTCCAACCTGACTCATTTAAAAGTAACAGAAACTCAAAGCTCAGAACCTAAAAACCCAACCAAGTATAAAACTACATTTGTGTCTCCCCCTTCTCCAAAACCACCACTGATGATATTACTGTGACAACCTGCCCCGCTTTCCCCACAAATATTTTGGACCCACCCAGTGTCCAGAGAATGGTGGTTGAACACATAGTGAAAACAAGCGAAGCTACCCTGTCCCAGCAAACCTCAGTCCGAGGGTTTTCTCAGGGAGGTCTCCTCGTCCCCCCAACGAACCAGATTTCAACACCTGGCGTGCAAGTGTAGACTTCTTGTTAAATGATCCTTCCATCTCTGACTTGCACAGAGCACGAAAAATCCTTGACAGTCTCTTACCTCCAGCTGCCGACATTGTAAAACATGTGCGCCCTCCAGCCCTACCTGCTGTGTATCTTGAGCTGTTAGAGTCTGTATATGGTTCTGTCGAGGACGGAGACGAGTTGTTGGCCAAACTCATGGGCACTCTACAGAATCAGAGTGAGAAACCATCAGACTATCTGCACCACTTACAAGTCATTCTGAGTGCAGCAATCAGGCGAGGTGGCATAGCAGTAAGTGAACGTGATCGTTACCTTTTGAAACAATTCTGCAGAGGGTGTTGGGATAATTGTCTCATTGCTGACCTTCAGCTTGAAAAGAGAAATCCAACCACCCACTTTTGCCGAATTAGCAGTGCTAATTCGAACCCAAGAAGACAAAGACGCCTCTAAAGAGGAACGGATGAGGAAGCATCTTGGGATGACAAAGCCCCATAATGCCTACCCCAAGTCACGGGCAGTCTCTAACCAAGTGTCTGTTCATGTGATGTGCCCAACTCTGATAGTTCCGAAACCAGTCTTCTTAAGAAACAAATTGTGGAAATCCAAGCTCAAGTTACTGCCTTAAAGCAGTCTCCTGATCAGAAGAGTCCAAAGAGTCATTCTGAAAAGGCTGAGTTGACCGCTTTAAAGAAGATGGTGGAAGAGTTATGCACCCAAGTAGCCGTAGTGAAAGCATCGGTCACCCAGGGACTGAAACAAAACCATGCAGAAGAGTCGGAAATAGCTAGGCTGCAGCGTCAGGTTGCGGAGCTGCAAACTCAAAGTGCCGCTCGTAAGATGCCTCGAACTTCTAACATGCAGAGACTGCTTGAAACAGAAACAGACAGGAGTACCAGGACGGGCCAGCTGAGGGTTAACAGACCACGACACTGGTACTGTTTCAGGTGTGGAGAAGATGGGCACCTGGCCATCAATTGTGAGAACGCTGCAAATCCATCCAAAGTCGAGGAGAAGTGACTTAAGTTAAGAGAGCAACAAAGCCAATGGGATTCTATGCATGGAAGGCCTGCCCTGCCTTTAAACTGAAAAGGGTCTCTGTAGCGGGGCATATGGAGACCAGACGTTCAGACTGTTGCCCTGAATGTTACAAACAGATATCTGATGTGCGCAGCCATGGAGTACCACCATTGAAACACTTGCCAAAGGGGCTAGTGGGGATAAAATGCACAGCCAAGGTCACCATTGGAGAGAGAGAAGTAGATTGCCTTTTAGACACAGGGTCGCAGGTGACCACAATTCCTCAGTCAATTTATGAATCAAATTTGTCAGACTTCCCCTTGAAGCCATTGGAAAACTTGCTGGAGGTAGAAGGAGATAACGGATAGGCTGTGCCGTATCTGGAGTACATTGAGTTAACCCTGAAATTCCCCAAGGCATTCATAGGAACTGAGGTTGTCCCCACCCTGGCTCTTGTGGTGCCAGATTTAACAAGTCTTTCCCAAATTCTAGTTGGGACCAATTCTTTAGATGTGCTTTACAGCAAGTGTGCTAAAGAAAATGCAGCTAACTTTCAGTCAAGCTTCCATGGTTACCAAGCAGTACTTAAAGTTTTGGAAGCTAGGTGGAGACAAGCCAGTAGTGAGACTCTGGGTTATGTGAAGTTGAAGGGAAACTCCCCTGAAGTTGTGCCTGCAGGAAGCACAGTGGTCTTGGACGGCTTTGTCCACCTACATGGCCCCCACACAGAGAAGTGGGTGACTCTTGGGCCTCCTTCGGTCCCTTTACCAAGTGGCCTGCTGATTGCAAACTGTTTGCACACCTTACCCCGTAAACGTCCCTCCAAATTGTCAATTTTGCTAAGAAATGGAATGCAAACCGACATAAAAATCCCCCCTAAAGTTATGCTGGCAGAGATTCATGCAGTTCAGAAGGTCATCGACCAGCAGCATCAGAGTTTGGATGTCAAAGCTGAGGAAGAAACACATACCTGTGCTAACCTTACCTTTGAATTTGGTGACTCCCCTTTGCCTACAAGCTGGAAAGAGAAGATTTCGAAATGGTTGAACTCCATGCCTGAGGTTTTCTCCCTGCATGACCTTGACTACGGCCACACTGAGAAAGTCAAACACCAGATAAAGTTGTGATGAAACACCGTTCAAACATAGAGCCCAACCCATCCATCCCCAAGAAATTGACGCTGTGAGAAAGCACCTCCAAGAACTACTAGAGGCCGGTGTCATCCATGAGTCTGAGTTTCCGTTTGCATCACCCATAGTTGTAGTCCGCAAGAAGGACGGTACAATTCGGCTATGCATTGACTTTCGAAAGCTCAATTCACAAACAATTAAGGATGCATATGCCTTACCAAACCTAGAGGAGGTCTTTTCAACACTGACCGGCTCCAAGTGGTTCTCGGTGCTCGATTTGAAATCTGGATTCTAACAAATTGAGATGGAAGAAGCCAATAAGTGTAAAACAGCATTTGTCTGCCCGCTTGGATTCTGGGAATTCAACAGAATGCCGCAGGGGATTACTAATGCGCCGAGCACGTTCCAAAGATTAATGGAACGGTGCATGGGAGATTTGAACAGAAAACAGGTACTGGTTTTCATCGATGACCTCATAGTTTTTTCAAAGACTCTAGAAGAGCATGAATCCCGGTTGCTGCAAGTTTTCAACCGACTGAAGGAGTATGGGCTGAAATTGTCGCCCGAGAAATGTCGGTTCTTCCAGACATCAGTGAGGTATCTGGGACATATAGTCTCACAAGACGGAGTAGAGACTGATCCGGCGAAGGTTGAGGCCTTAAAGACTTGGCAAAGGCCGACAAACCTAAAGGAGTTGAGGTCCTTTTTAGGTTTTGCCGGATACTATCGGAGATTTGTGCACGACTACTCCAAGATCATTAAACCTCTCACCGACCTTACAGCAGGATATCCTCCACTCCAGAAAAGCAGTAATAAGAAACAGAAGGATGGGGGGTACTTCAACCCCAAAGAAGAGTTTGGTGATCGATGGACTCCAGCCTGTCAGAGTGCCTTTGACTCTATAATTGGCAAGCTTACATCTGCACCTGTTTTGGGCTTTGCTAACCCCAAGCTTCCCTGTGTGCTTCACACCGATGCCAGTACCACCGGGCTCGGTGCAGCTTTATACCAGGAGCAGGAGGGGCAGATGCGAGTCATAGCCTTTGCCAGCAGAGGATTGACCAAGGGTGAAAGTAAATACCCCGCCCACAAACTAGAGTTTTTGCCGCTTAAATGGGCAGTCACCTCCAAATTTAGCGACTACCTCTATGGTGCAGAATTTACCGTCATAACGGATAGTAATCCCTTGACATATATCCTAACTTCAGCAAAGCTTGATGCCACTAGTTACCGCTGGCTGTCCAGCTTGTCAACTTTTAACTTTAAGCTGCAGTACAGAGCAGGTAGCCAAAATCAAGATGCTGACGGGATTTCCCGACGACCGCATGGTGAGCCTCTAGATGACCTGGTCTCACAAAAGGAGAGAGAAAGGATTAAACAGTTCACACTACACCAACTCATGGGGCCAGGAGCTGAGTCATCTGTTCTCATGGCAGACACAATAAAGGCGATCTGTGAAAAGCATCAGGTGGTGAGGTCATCTGAAAATCCTAGTCCCTCTCACTCCTCACTTACCTTGGTTGAATCCCTTACTCACCATGAGGACGCTCTGCCAAATGAGTTCCAACATGAAGATAAACATGGTCTTCCAGATCTTCCTCACCTCTCAGAAGCTTCCTTGGCAGAACTGCAGAGAAAAGATCCAGAAATAAGGATTGTTATTGAAGGTTTGGAGAAAGGCATGAAACCTTGTAACCTGAGAGACCAGCCACCTACCATGAGTTTGTGGTCTAAAGAGTGGAACCGACTCGAGTTGAAAAGTGGAGTGCCCTACAGGAGGAGGCAGGAACGTGGAGCCTCTCGCTATCAGTTGGCACTGCCCACCACATTGAGAGACATGGTGTTAAGGAGCCTTCATGATGATATGGGTCATTTAGGTATCGACAGGACCCTGGATCTCGTCAGGTCAAGGTTCCTCTGGCCGAAAATGTCACAGGCAGTGGAAGAAAGGGTCAAAACTTGTGAGCGCTGTGTCCGTAGAAAAACACCTCCGGAAAGAGCAGTTCCTTTATTAAACATCCAAACTAGCAGGCCCTTAGAGTTGGTATGCATAGATTTTCTGTCCCTGGAGCCAGACCAAAGCAACATCAAAAAAATACTGGTTATCATGGACCACTTTACAAAGTATGCTGTTGTGATACCAACTCGAAACCAAACTGCCCAAACTGTTGCTAAGAGCCTGTGGGACAATTTCTTGGTGCACTATGGGTTTCCATAGAAACTACATAGTGAACAAGGGGCAGACTTTGAGTCACACACAATAAGGGAGTTGTGTAAAGTCACAGGAATTCACAAGGTGAGGACTACCCCATACCACCTGAGGGGCAATCCAGTGGAACTATTTAATCGTACACTCCTCCAGATGCTGGGGACACTGGAAAATGAAAAGAAGTCTCAGTGGAAGGAGTTTGTAAAGCCTTTAGTGCACGCCTACGACTGCACCCGCAACAACACCACAGGGTACACTCCTTATGAACTCATGTTTGGGCGACAACCCCGCCTGCCCGTTGATCTGGCTTTTGGAATGCCAGTAGACACTCCCATCAAGTCCCACTCTCAATACGTGTGGGATCTAAAGAATCGGTTGCGTGAAAGTTACGAGGTGGCTACTAAAAATGCTGAGAAGGTAGCAGAACGTTATAAAAGGAGATTTGATTGAGCGTGTGGTTGCTTCAACTTTGGAAGAGGGTGACAGAGTTCTTGTAAGGAACATGCGATTGAGAGGAAAGCAAAAGCTGGCGGACAAGTGGGAACAAGATGTTCATATGGTTGTCAAAAAAGTTAGTGATCTGCCAGTATATAGTGTCCAACCAGAGGGGAAAGGTGGTCCTCTCCGGACGTTGCACCAAGATTTGTTGCTGCCCTGTGGGTTTTTGCAACCGAGCAAATTTGAAGAACAACCAAAGCAGAGAGTAGTCAGAAGGCCTAGAACCAGAGCTGCTTCTAATAATGAAGGGATACAGGAGTCTGAGCCTGTTTCTGAATGCTCAGAGTCTGAAAATGAGCAAATTCTCTGTTACATACCTGGAAGGACTTTGGGCTCTGAACTCAAATTATTACGGACCACTCACCTTGTGTTCGAGAAGGCGCAATTGACTTACCTGTCCTTGATCCTACTGGAGAGAACTTACCGGCTCAGGAACCTGTAGGGGATAATCCTGAAGAAGAACCTGCAAGGGAATACTTACCTGAATGGAAACCTGTGGAAGAAAAATTGGATGAGTCTGTAAGAATGGAAACGTGTGAGGATGAGCCTGAATCACATTGTACTGCACCAGATGTCTCTGTGAAGCAAAGACCAGAACAATCTCCTGAATCCTTGAATGAATTCCCCACTCAAATGGCTGAGACAACCCCAATCAGTTCTGAGTCACAGATTGAAGAGGAAAACATAATCACAAATGAAATGAGTCACATTGAAAACACCCTAAACGAAGACAGGGGCACTGAAGCTGAAGACAGTGTTGCCCCCAGATGCTCACAGAGAGAGAGAGAGACGCCCCCCTAAAAAGTTTGAATATGCCCAGTTAAGAAATCCACTAACCTTAGTGATTCAGTCCTTGTTGCAGGGTCTAAGCGAAGCATTTAGTTCTTCTTTAGAAGAGTCAGTTGTTGCCCCTGTAGTTCACGTGTAGATGCAATGAGAGGTGTATATATTTCAGAGGGGAGGGTGTAACCAAGGTTACTACAGCCCATATTAAACCTGTAAAAGAAAGAAAAAAAAAGAATTATTATAATGCACATATAATATATTTTATTATATTATTTTAATGTTTTAGTAATCAAATATTGCTGAAGAAATGTAGTAAATGTCACAAACTAGAAAAGAAATTAAATTGAACAATTAGGAATAGCTCCGCCCTTAGTGGGTTGCGTCATCTCTAGTACTAAATAGAGGTGAACAGTCTCTCGTCACGTAATGAAGTGAAATGGCCGCTGGAGCAGTGATGCGTGTTAGTAGCAGTTCTAAAGTTGAGAAAGTAAGTGAGAAATACTAGATTAATAATTGAGATTCATAGTTAAGACATCGCTAACAGGAAAAAGTTGTTTAAATAGTTCTAATCGCGTTTGTATTAACTCCAAGGATTGAACGAGAAAATGAGCTGATTCATCTGACGGAAACTGCATAAAACAGATTTTCCTTGATTCATCAGAGATTATTTCTAATCGTTATCATTTTATTCTTGGTAAGTGAGCTCATAAGCTACCATATTTAGTTATGATTTTTGTAACTTTTCAGTCTTTGTGAAGTTAAGTGATTTTAATTGATACTGTGATGTATAAATTTGTGAAATATATAAGGAAATGTGAGTAAAGTGATAAATTGAATATTGATTGCTGTTTAAAAGTGTTTATGTATGTTTGCTAAATTTATGAGGGTAATGAGTGCAACGTAGCTCACGTGGAGTTTTGTTAACCATGCGGGCTCATGTGTTACGAGCTATAGCTAATCGAGTGCACATACATCATTCCAAGATGATGTTCTTTGTTAATATAGTTATATTTCTGTTAAGGAAATTAAGGAAACAAAGGAAATAAGTGTTTGGAAATGTGTATTTATGCATTTAAAACATTTATTGTGTTGAAAGAGATCATTTGAAATGTTAATGTTGTTAAATGGGAATTAATTGTAATTTATTTGTGATTTTTCTGCCTTGTCTTTGCAAGGTTGTGTTTTTTTGTTTTTTTTATCTTTCCACCCTTTTCTCTATTTTGTTTTC
Source organism: Myxocyprinus asiaticus (assembly GCF_019703515.2). NCBI lineage: Eukaryota > Metazoa > Chordata > Actinopteri > Cypriniformes > Catostomidae > Myxocyprinus > Myxocyprinus asiaticus. The sequence goes on along the minus strand of NC_059345.1, from coordinate 61,807,408 downwards.
CCTGTCCATCAATATATCCCTTGATATTGAACGAGGAGTCTCTTGGAGTTCTGAGTAAAAACTGTTTCTGCCATCAACAAGGAGTGCTCAACACTGGTAGAAACCAGGTTGGCTCGCCAGTTTTTCCTGAGCTTGGATAACATTTTGTGTTTCATCGAAGTGATAGGACCACACGTATTTATTTTATCCTTTCCCTGGATAATATCACAACTGTGGACAAGAACTGTTTTTTTTTTTATTTCTTTTTGTATCTCTGATTTTGTGTATCTGTATTCTTTAAACTGAACACTGAAACAGATGTATGAAAGACACTGAACTGAGCTAAACTCCTGTTTATTTACTTGAGTCATTCCCATCAAAGACATTTAGCTGAAAAAGAACTCTGATTTGGGTGTCATTGGATATTTTACCCAAAATTTATTGTCTAAACTATTGTTTATTTTTGTTTTGTTTTCCCCATCTTTTATTGAAATTGTTCTGAAAAAAGGGAACACGAAGGTTATTTAGTCATATAACTGTAATTTGGGTTTTGAATGTTAACCAGTTATACCATTTATGTGAAAAAGAAACACGGTTGTTTAAAGGTTCTTTTGTGAAATATTAAATTTTTTTGAAACTGTCATTTTGTTTTTCTTTTTTGTTGTTTTTTTTCCTCTCCAACGCAAATAAGTAATACACAGAAATACAAAAGAAAATTACTTACCTTTTCAGCTATAACCCAGTCTGCTGTGGTTATTTCCCTTGTCTCGCTGCAACGCCGGCTCAAGAGCGAACGTGGTCTTCTGATCTGGTCCAAGGCATTAGAAAGTGGTTTATGCTTAGATTGTAAGCCACGTGTGTCACGTGCTACACAGCTACAATTCAAATGTTTCAAACAGATTAAAGATAAATTAGGAAGAGTCAGAAATTCAGGGGCAAAGATTGGTTTTGGCTAATATTTACGCACCTAACACTGATGATCAGGGCTTTTTTATAGATCTTGAAGGCATGTTGCAAGCCGCTGGCACCCCTCATGATATAATATTGGGAGGAGATTTTAATCTTTTGATAGAATCAGTCCTTGATCATAGTGAAGCAAAAGTGTGCAAGCCCCCTAGAGCAACATTGACGGTTCACAGGATGTGTAAAAATCTTGGCCTTGCAAATATTTGGTGACTTTTGAACCCATCTGGTAGAGACTATACATTCTTTTCATCAGTCCATAAGATTTATTCAAGAATAGATTTTTTTGGGAGTCCCTCATTTCATCTGCTGTTGATTGCTCAATTGGAAACATCTTAGTCTCAGATCACGCCCTGGTGAGTTTAGAATTGTTGCCACATATGGAGAAAAAGAAATCATACAGCTGGCACTTTAATGTATCCCTTTTGCAAAATCCTGATTTCCAACAAATGTTAAAGACTGAAATCAATGTCTATACGGAGAGCAACTGGTCCTCATTATCATCTGTGGGGTGGCTTGGGAGGCACTAAAGGCGGTTCTTAGGGTGGCATCACCCGCAACCAGGAATAACACACAGACGGAAAGTCATCTTTAAAAAGTTCTGTGTGTGCCGCTCTTTTAGAAAAAAAAAAAAAAAAAAAGAGTATATATTTTTTTTTTTTTTAGAATATACTCATTTATTTGTTTCTGCCGAAGCGCCCAGGGGTGTTTTCTGCACTCCACAGGTGCAGAGAGGGAGAAGCCACTGAAATGCACCATAGAATCCAACAGATGAGGTGAATGAACTTTGCGGATGAATTCAGCTTCAATGAATAGAACCGCTCGGCTCTGAAGAGAAAATCTCATTGGCCTTTTTTTAAAAAAAAGCAGAGGTGTTTGGGGCTCCCAAGAGTGACCCCTAGTGTCACTACATTGACACAACGTCGAGTGAGTGACAGATACGGAACCTTTGATAATTTGGTTCAACATTTTGGGATCCCCAGATCTCACTTTTTTAGGTATCTACAGCTGTGCCACTTGCTCTGTACTATTTTTGGGAATAGCATACACCCCCCTAAAGCAGCAGATACTCTGGGAGAGGTGATTACTGTTTTTGGAAAAGGTCATGAGGCATCAGTGTATTACTCCTTGTTAATTCAGAGTCTGGGGGACGGAGCTTCAGATACTCTCAAGAGATTATGGGAGAAAGATTTAAACTTGGAATTGGAGGAGGGAGAATGGGCTAGGATTCTAAAAAACATAAAAACTGCATCTAGAGATGCAAGGGTGCACCTTATACAATTCAAGATTTTACATCGGTTCTGTTGGACCCCCTCTAAATTGTATAGGCTTGGCCTTAAAGACACACCCACCTGCTGGCGATGCCAATTAGAGGACAGAGACATAACCCATGTCTTTTGGGGGTGTGTTGAGATACAGAAGTTTTGGTTAAAGGTTCAGAGTCTGGTGTGTAAAATGGGTACTGCAGTCCAAATTCCCTCGCCCCCTCCTCCCCAGACTCAAAGCTCTCAAGTGGTTTGCCAGAATGAGGACACGCAACAGGAACGAGTGGAAAAGACAATGGCAAGGGGGGGGGTGTCTCGTGGCTCGAGGCCTGAGGCTATTGGCCCCAGCTGGCCAGTTGATAACCCTGGCTCGCACTGGCCCGATAGTGGAAAAGTAGCTATTGATGGTGCTTTGGGGGAACTTACAGCAAAAAAGTTTGAGAAACACTGTTGTTTGGCACCCAGAATAAAGCATCTCCATCTTTTACCATATTTTGAGAGTCATGTACACATTCATTTTCCATATAAGGTAATATTATTGCTGGAGTGGTAAGTTTTGATCCTGTTCGCCGTGAAAGTTTGTCTTTCCTGGCATGTTTGACTCGGGCCAAGAAGTACCCACCTAGTGACCACATAGCAAAACACACCAAAATAAATTCCCACAAGGTGCTATGCCAATTTTATACCTTCATTCTCCACATCTTTGATCCAACATCAGGTAAAACTGTTTGTATGAGTGGTGCCCCTTCTGATGTCCAGTCAGTCTGGTCCTACTTGATATACCTTAAAACCATATAGGTCAAAAAGGAAAGGAATGTTCCTGTAGGTTTGTTTAAGGGCACAATAGCAGTGACAAAAAATGAAGACAAAAACTGAGATATAACTCTTTATGGTACCAGCTGTTCAATCAATGAGCTGAACCAAACATGTCGAGTGCATTACATTGTGGGATACAGTATTCCACACTGAGTGCTACCGTTGTAGCTTGCACATTTTGGAATTATATAGCATGTCATACAGGAATTTCCATATATAACGAACATTTTTTACTTTTCATAGTATACATACTGCAGTATACAACAGAGCACTCTGCACAGTGCTCAGTTTGACTTTCTTTTTCCAGTGTGATGAATAAACCAGAAATATCAGCCAAAGTATGTCAGGTTTGAGGTAGGAAGAGGTGAGGACTCAAATGCAGAGTGCGACAGGGGCTTTATTAAAACAAAAACAAAAACTACCCTGAGGGGGAGAAACTCACTCCCATGGCGACAATCCAAATGATGGGCTGGAGAGAGGAAGCCCCACAGGCCACGCGGTCCCTTGCCAAATGGGCCAGGACCAGGAGGGGAACAGGCAGAGGCTTCCGGACAGGAAAAGACAGACAGATAAACAGGAGAAAACAGATCAGACACCTCAACAGGGAACACTACACAAAACAATACACAATGAACTGGCACAGGACAGAGAAAACAGGGAGATTAAATAGGTAAGCAAACAAAGAGGGTAAGGTGTCAAACAAGGAGGGTGAGGTGTCCTGCGGCCAGAGAGGAGGCTCCACGTAGGGGAGGGGTCTGACGACAAGATGAGGTCAGGCAGCTCCAGGACAGGGATGAGATCAGGCAGCCTCAGACAAGGATGAAGTCAGGGTCGGCGGCAACTGCTGGGGACAGGACTGGGTCAGACTGGGTGGCCGCTGTTCTTTCTTGACACTTACCTCACAGGTAAGTCCTTCTACCTACCTACTTGCTACTGAAGTACCTCAGAGTTTAGTGCTCAGACCCCTCCTCTGCTTCATATACACAATGTCACTGGGATCTATCATACAGGCACATGGCTTTTCCTATCATTGCTACATCGATGACATGCAACTCTGCATCTCATTCCATCCTGACGATACTATGGTAGCTGCATGAATCTCATGTTGGATGAAAGAACTTCCAGCTCAATCTATCAAAGACGTCATCCCAACGAGTCCAGCAATACAACATGACTTCACCATTCAGCTAGACACATCATCGATTACACCACCTAGGACAGCCTTGTACAATGTTAGGAGAATCACACATTTACACTCTGAGCATGCTACACAACTCCTTGTCCAGCCTCTTGTTATATCTAGATTGGACTACTGTAATGCTCTTCTGGCAGGACTTCCTGCATGTGCAATCAAACCTCTGCAAATGATGCAAAACCTTGGCTTAGTCTTCAATGAGCCCTAGAGAGTTCACGTCACACCTTTCTTTATTGAACTGTACTGGCTGCCAGTGGTTGCTCACATCAAATTCAAGGCATTGATGCTCGCATATAGGACAACCACTGGTTCTGCACCCCCTATCTGCACTCATGTTTTCAACTCTATTTATACTCCAGAAGCCTGTGATCGGCAGATGAGCTGCGCCTTGTGATACTATCTCAAAGAAGCACAAAATCACTTTCCTGGACTTTCACCTCCACCGTTCCTTGGTGGTTGAACAACCTTCCAACTCCACCCAAGCATCCAAGAAACTTTTCTATTCTGTGAGCCTTGACACTTGCCTCAGTCTCACTAATGCGCTAACTCCACTTTCTTAAAAAACACATTCTTTCAACACTCTCTCCAACAAAATCTCACAGGGAAATCGTACAGATTTATACGAGTTCATTCTTTGTTCAAAAGTAAAAAGAAGTTCCTATCAGCTGCCACACCGCTGTGGGAGGTGTTTAGAAGAACATTTAAATATGAGGACACTACAAGTAAAACCTTAATAATGTGTTTTCAATGACTTTATTCCTTATTCTTTGAGTAGAAGTCACGGTCAGTTTTAACCACTCGATGATGATTTAAAGTAATAAATATGCAGTAGATCATGTTTAATTTGTCTTGTTTACATTGTGAATTCACAACGCTAATGCGCTAACATGCTATATGTGGCCATAATATGCGATGATTGCACACTGTTATTATAATGTATGATGACACTGATACCACTGCAAAGACAGATGTATATAAGACTATTATTGTTCATAATACAGACGTGATAGAGGCATATCTTACTTTGGGCAGATGTGCGAATGGCTTTCGCTGCAGATGGCAAATGAGTGAATGGGCACTTATTTGAGAGTATTTGAGTAGATTTGATTCCTCTGTTAGACTAATTAAACAAAACAAAATCGCATGACACATTCTTGGAAAATGTCTCTGTGTGAACGTTCGTACTGATGTAGGTACATTTGCATGCTAATAACTCTGCATGCCGGTGTGTTCATGTTGAATACTGACTGAACAATATAAACAAGGTAGTAAGTGGAGCTTCAGGTCACACCTACCGATGACGTGGACCAATAGCAGTAAGAAGGTGTTTGGCAGCCGGTTAGAAGTTTTCCTAAAATTCGCCCAGGCGAGCTATTACGAACCACTGAAACAAACACCTACTTTTTTGGCCATATTTTGTTCTAAATTACGGCATACCCATTTGTTTTTTTATTTCGTATGAAGTATATCGGGGCCTTTAAGTTGGTTTAATCATTTTAAATGGTTTTCATATGATTTAACCAACTGGAACATATTTGTACGACTTCTCATGAGATCAGGTTGATCTCTGATTTTCCTCTCTGCTTGTACTTCTCAGAACAAATGTAAAATTTTGTACTGCAGCACTTCCCAATTTATTGCCTTCTTAGGATGATCTGTTTATGCTGTATTCCTCATTTGTAAGTTGCTTTGGATAAAAGAGTCTATTTTATGAAATAGTAGCCAGTATGCAGTAAGTCTGCCATACCATAGTTGTTTGAAGTGTCTGGATGGTAACCCTAGATCTGCAAAACTCTCACTAGATTTGCATTTGTTGCTATCAATGCTAGTGTTAAGGGATGGTTGCTGTGGGACTCTAATAACAGTCTATGAATATCAAATGTAAATATTGCAGGACTTTTGCAGAATTAGGTTTACCGTCACCAACCAACCTTTTCTCTGCACTCTGACCCCTGCTTCTGTCCTATAGGAGAAGACTTGTGCGGCACTTCCCTCTACTGGTGGCATCCAGGATTCTTGTTGAAGATGAGTTTGGAAGCTGTATCAACTGAATTAATCCAAATCAGCCTAAAAATACTTAAATCAGCCATTTATGCCAAAAAGGAATGCCCAGTTAAATTATGTATTCCACTGATTTAATATTGAATACAATCACCTTCAGCATAATAACAAAAGGGAAACCTACCAGCTGGAACTGGCTCTTTTAGTAGCCACAGGAGGGCTCCAAAACAAAGGGTTTCTAAGAGACCATGGATTAGTTTAAAGGAATGGAAGCACAAGAGTGAGAATCCCTTAGCTTTACTATGAGGGCAGCCAACTTTGAATTAGAGGAGTTAACAGTCTGAGCACTGATTGCCCTAATAAAACTTCTCTCACTGATTGTACAAATAATACTTCCCTCACTGGGAAGGCATAAAACTTCACTGAGCAGCTCCCTTTGACATAAAATGGGCACAGCTATACAGTACTCTAAACACCAACATAGTGGTGATGGTTTCCTTTTTTCTTTGAAGAAAAATCCTGAATGAAAGTCTCTGCTCGGTGTGTGTATGTGTTAAAGGATAGGGCTACAAAAGCTTTGAAACTCACACTATGTCCAGTCTAGGAGTTAGCCTATAACAAAGTGTGTGGATGTTTGAAAACAGTGAACAATCTCTTCTCAGTAAAAGTTCTAATAATATATATATTGAACTACAATAGAACTATATTGCTAATGATGTCACAACATCAAAGCCACTGCTTGGTATTGGTATGCCCAAACATTTGAGTGTGTCTTCTGCCTTATTAAGAAATGTAAAGGACAGGAGGAGGGGCTTCTATGACAACTTATCTTTCCGCTATCAACCATGGCCAATATCACAATGATTGCTGCTCTGTATCTGTTGTGGAATCCCAGATATGTCGGAAAATCAAACACTGTTGTGTTTGGGTGCATGATATCATCCGGAGGCGCATACAGCTCTGTGAATTTCACCGCCTTCTCCAGGAACTGCGTCTGGATGACTGCCAGTTCGTCCGGTCTCTGTACATGTATGACGTTGTGTCATACAATTCCGGGTGCCCACACACTGCTACAGCAATTTTTTCATCCATTTTTCCAGATTTCTTCTGCTACTACGTCAGTACAATCTCAATGCTGATAGGCTTTCGCGACAATGCATCATGCGAATTTCTCGCTCGAATTGAATATTTCAACCGAATGAAGCGATTTTGCGTGTTTGAGTTGCGTCATTCGCTTCATTGGCGCCACCTGGCGCGCATTCGCGTCTATTCGCATCTATGCATTGACTTTGTATGTAATCGCGCCGCGCGAAACCCTCGCTTCGCATTGTATGTGAATGTACCATAACTACGCCCTGTCTGCAGAACCACCGTCAGCTCAGAGTCAGCTCTGTAAACAGTGGAGTCGGAGCGCGCTCGGCTGGACAAACTATGCTATGACACCAATTCTAAAGCATTGTTTTCTGCATTATATGTTCTGAAAAGGACTCAAGATGGCGCCGAGTATGGCTGCTGCTTTGCGAGCTCCGACACAACATAGTAATGTTTTGTTTGTTTTGTTCACAATTCTTATGTTTTTTGTCTTGGATGTTTTCTGCCTTATTGTCTACGACAGACAAACACTTTTGGACATTGGTTCAGCAATTTCACACCGTAAACCGGACTTCACATTCCTCAATGCCGACCCGCTGTTTACAAACACGCAAGCGGAGCCCTTTGTCTGGGCAGCACGGCCGCGGGAACGCAAAAGGAAAAGGGGAAACAGAGCCGGCGTTCTCATCAGAGTAAGACGCCGCGCAAATCGACCCCCGCTACCTACTATTCTTCTGGCAAATGTTCAGTCTCTGGATAACAAGCTCTTCGAGCTGAAAGCGCGGATCTCTTTCCAACAAGATACAAGGGACTGCTGCATTATCTGCCTTACGGAAACTTGGATGTCTGCGGAGATTCCAGACTCAGCCATTGAACCCACGGGGTTCTCCGTGCACCGAGCGGACAGAGCGAAAGACCTCTCAGGTAAAAGCAGAGGTGGTGGTGTATGTTTTATGATCAACAAATCCTGGTGTGATCAGAGGAACGTACATTCTATCAAGTCTTTCTGCTCTCCTGATCTGGAATTTCTTATGCTTCTGTGTCGACCATTCTGGCTACCGAGGGAATTCACAGCGGTCATTATCACTGCTGTGTACATTCCCCCACAAGCCGACACAGACCGGGCACTCAAGGAACTGTATGGGAGTATAAGCAAGCAGGAAACCGCACACCCTGAGGCCGCGTTCATTGTGACCGGGGACTTTAATAAAGCCAGTTTAAAATCAGTCGCACCAAAATATCACCAGCACATTAGTTTCAACACACGAGGGGACCGGGTTTTGGACCATTGCTACTCTCCCTTCCGGGATGGCTACAAATCCCTCCCCCGCCCACTGTTTGGCAAATCGGACCACTCTTCCATTCTGCTTCTGCCTGCTTACAGGCAGAAACTGAAACAGGAAGCACCCACCCTCAGAACGATCCAGTGCTGGTTGGACCAATCAGACTCTACGCTACAGGACTGTTTTGATCACACGGACTGGGAGACGTTCCGGTCCGCCTCTGATGACGACATCGAGCTTTACGCTGATAGCGTAATGTGCTTCATCAGAACATGCGTAGAGGACGTGGTTCCGACCAGAACAGTACGGATCTATCCGAATCAGAAACCTTGGATTAATAGCGATGTTCGCGCGGCACTTAATGTGCGGACCTCCACTTTTAATTCCGGGAACGCGGAGGAGCATAAACAAGCCAGTTATACCCTCCGAAAAACTATCAGAACCGCAAAACGCCAGTACAGGAGCAAGATTGAAGGACAGTTTAACACCACCAACTCTAGAAGCATGTGGCAGGGAATTAACATCATCACGGACTTTAAAGGGAATAAAAACTCCGCCATGAATACCGCTGCCTCTCTCCCGGATGAGTTAAATACTTTTTATGCTCGTTTCGAGGGAAATAACACCGCCCTCGTGGAGAGAGCTCTCGCGGCTGAAGCTACAGAGGTTAGTTCACTCTCCGTCTCTGTAGCAGATGTAACCCGATCCTTCCGGCGGGTGAATATCCGCAAAGCCGCGGGCCCAGAAGGCATTCCGGGCCGCGTCATCAGAGCGTGCGCGAACCAGCTGGCTGGTGTTTTTACGGACATTTTCAACCTTTCCCTCTCTTTGTCTGTAGTCCCCACATGCTTTAAAACATCCACCATTGTGCCTGTTCCAAAACAATCAAAAATAACTTGTTTAAATGACTGGCGTCCTGTTGCTCTGACCCCCATCATCAGCAAATGCTTTGAGAGACTAATCAGAGACTATATCTGCTCTGTGCTGCCTCCATCACTGGACCCATTGCAGTTTGCTTACCGCAACAACTGCTCCACTGATGATGCCATTGCATCTACACTACACACTGCTCTCTCCCACCTGGAAAAAAAGAACACTTATGTGAGAATGCTGTTTGTAGACTACAGCTCAGCATTCAACACCATAGTGCCCTCCAAGCTAGATGAGAAACTCCGGGCTCTGGGCTTAAACAGCTCACTGTGCAGCTGGATCCTGGACTTCCTGTCAAGCAGACGCCAGGTGGTTAGAATAGGCAGCAACATCTCCTCCTAACTGACCCTCAACACTGGAGCCCCACAGGGCTGTGTTCTCAGCCCACTCCTGTATTCCCTGTACACACATGACTGTGTGCTGATGACACGACGGTGGTAGGTCTGATCACTGACAATGATGAAACAGCCTACAGAGAGGAGGTGCACACTCTGACACACTGGTGTCAGGAGCACAACCTCTCCCTCAACGTCAGTAAGACATAGGAGCTTGTGGTGGATTTCAGGAGAAAAGACAGAGAACACAGTCCCATCACCATCAATGGAGCACCAGTGGAGACAGTCAGCAGCTTCAAGTTCCTGGGTGTCCACATCACTGAGGAACTCACATGGTCCATCCACACTGAAGTCGTTGTGAAGAAGGCTCATCAGTGCCTCTTCTTCCTGAGACTGCTGAAGTTTGGAATGAACCGCCACATCCTCACACGGCAATAGCACCGCCCACAACCGCAAAGCACTGTAAAAAGGGTGGTGCGAACTGCCAGACACATCATCGGAGGTGAGCTTCCCTCCCTCCAGGAAATATATACAAGGTGGTGTGTGAAAAAAGCTCGGAGGATCATCAGAGACTCCAGCCACCCGAGCCATGGGCTGTTCTCACTGCTACCATTAGGTAGGCGGTATCGCAGCATCAGGACCCGCACCAGCCGACTTCATGATAGCTTCTTCCCCCAGCAATCAGACTTCTGAACTCTTGATCTCCCATGATCAAATACATCAGCACTGCACTTTATTACCCTTACTCTTATATCTCACTGTCATAAATTATATTATTATTATATTATATTCTCTCTTAATAACTGACTATCAACTGTAGGGCTTTACTGGTTGTTTAGATCAGTGTTACTATCAGAAATAATTAATAATTATTTCTGTAGTTATTAATCAATATTTAAATTAATTAATTGGATCTAACTCATTAAAACCTCATATGGGACTCCAGTAAATGTAGTGTGCTACGTTTAGGAGCAAGTTTGGTTATTAGCAATAATTAATAATTATCAAAGATAATTATTAATTATTAAAATCAATAGAACATTGATGAGAATCAATGTTAGCTTTTTTTTAATCCTTTAAAATCAACACTTATCAGTTGTTAACATCGATGAAACATTAAAATTAACACTAGCTTATTGATCATTCAAATTCAATCAAAGATAATTATCAATTATCAAAAATCAATAGAATATTAATAAGGATTAACATTGACGGGGTACCACCCTGGAATCAGGGACTAATAACCAAATATTAAAACAGTCTCAATATTAGATTGTTTTCTTAGGAAAATCAACATCCGAAGAATATCGATTTTCGGGGAAAAAAAACAATGAATGAAGGTTTGAATCCGAGCACTGACATCCCGTCAGCATGACACAGGCGTATGCAAAACAAACCAAAACACTTCTCTTTGTAATATAAACAAAGTTTATTTATGAAGTAATATCAATTAATAATTAATACAATGCAGTCAATAAACTTCCGATTTACAACTACAAACTAAACAGTGATATGATTAGATATGGAAATAAAAAGAATCCTATAACACATAAGGTGTGTGTGTATCAGTGTGTGTGTGTGTGTCAGTGTGGTTAGTGAGAGAGAGAGAGAGAGAGAGAGAGAGAGATTATTAAGTGACAGCCCGAAAGCTGATTTCGCAATAGCTGGAGATAAAGCAGCCGTGTTCATCACTCAGAGACGCGGTTTTACGAGCGGGGCTCGTAAAAGTCCTGTGTTATTTGACTCTAATGGATGAACTCAGTTGCTGTCTCACCCTCGATGGCAAAAATGCACAACAATCCAATTTGGTTGGACCACAATACAGCAAAACAAATTCGTGATAATTAATACCCTGGGTATTAATAATTAGCGGACATGGTGGTCCGTAAACTGTACAAGCAAAAACCTTGAAACACAAGAATAACACGCTATAATATTCTATCTCTGCCCAGATGTAACCTTTTACTTGAATCGCATGAGGACACAGGTAGAATGTGTTTTCCTCTGTCCTTTAACTCTGACCCGGTTCCTTGAGGCTCGTGTGATGACGAGAGGCCGTTTCCTCACGCTGTCGGCGGGCGGTACGGCTGTTGATTCTCAGAGGGCGGTACGGCTGTTGATTCTTGGCGGGCTGGCGGAGAACTCAGAAATGTCGACTTGATTGAAGATGGAAGAGAAATCTTTAATCTCTTCACTTCTGTATGCCAACGGATGAAGATGCGAATTGCTCGGCGGTCTCCTTCGGATCCGTTAGAGTGTTCGGTTGAACACAGAGTAATCTCAGCTCGTCCAGCGAGATGGAGATTGTATGGCTACAGTTTCAAGTCGGACATTACTTCCTTATGCCACGAGGCTGCACCGGAGAGCAGCAAAAAGCTACGTCCGTATTCGGTGAACTAAGTCGCTGGAAGCAACTCTGGAAGCATTTCAGAATTATTTGAAGTACTGATGATGTCATGTTTGAGGGACGTTCTGTGGTGTGCCTCATCCAATAGGAGTTGAGCGCTCGATCCTTTAGTGAGCAAGGCTTCATGGATTTGTAGTCTGTTTTGGACTCCCTTTGTTTGATTTTGGTGCGATTTTTATCGGTAAAATTTACGACTTAGAAGGAGGGGGCTTGAGGAATGTTTTTATGACTGTTAGGCCTGCCTTTGTCTTCTATCTGAATACATGAGGCCCAACACAACCGACAGCTGAATGTCAATACAGTACAATACTGTACATACTTTATATACTATATATACTTTTTCATATATATATTTTTTTTTAATAATGTGTATCTATATTGTGTGTATTGTATACTCTACAGTGTATGTTATTATTTGTATATTGTTGAGTGTAATTATGTGTATATCAGATGTTCAAATTGTGTTGTGTTAATTTGACGTTATTGTAAATTGGTATATGTCTCATCACTGTCACGACTGCTATGTTGATCGGAACTGCACCCAAGAATTTCACACACCATTGCACTTGTGTATATGGCTGTGTGACAATAAAGTGATTTGATTTGATTTGATATCAAATATCGGCGCATATTGGTAAAATATCGGCCGACCGATATATCGGTCGGGCACTAATTTAAAGTCCGGTTTTCAGTGTGCTATTGCAGAACCAATGTCCAAAAGTGTTTGTCTATGTGAAATACTCCACAAACCGAAGGGAAGGAGGACACAGGGAAGCGGGTTTTCCAGACTCAGGTATGGCTTTTAATCGACCACTTCAATGCTTTACAGCTTCACAAACTTAACAGTCCCAGAGGCACGTAGGCACTCAAACTCATTAGCTTCACGAACGTAAACACATTAGCTTCACAAACATAAACACATCAACTTCCATGAGCACTGTAGGCTCCCTTGTGCCAGACTCTCACTGCCTCTCTGCTGGTGGCGTGGCCGTTTATATGCCGTTCTCCCCATGCTCACTGGAATTAGAGACAGGTGTTAGACATAATCTAGCTCAGGTGTAAGCACCCTTACCGCTTTCTCTCTCTCCGGATGGACGCTCGACCACGCCCCAGCTGCCACAGTCTATCGTAGACAATAAGGCAGACAGCATCCAAGACAAAAACATAAGAATTGTAGACAAAACAAACAAAAAACTACAATATTGGGTTGGAGCTTGCAACGCAGCAGCCATACTCGGTGTCATCTTGAACATGTTTAGACAAATAAAGATGTAGTCATTGAGGCTCTAAAGCCCAAAGTATACTTCGATTTTGATGCGAACACTCAAGAGTCTGCGTACAGTTGAACACAAGTTTTTCAATATATGCTTCATTTGACTGTGCAAGCATAAACTGCCCATTGGCACATGCACGCTACGAGTACTAGACTATTTATCTTCAGGGGTTTAGACAAATAAAGATGACTTTATATTCTTCAGACTCAAGTTAAGCAATTGCAGGTATCTCCTGACCTCCTCACACATGTGCTCTTGACGTGCACATCCAGCGATGTTGTTTCTACCTTTGTCTCCTGTTGTTTACCGGTGATTACATCTTCTAGTGCTTCTTTATGACAGCAGAGGTTCCACGTTGGGTTCCACTTCTGTCAGCCAAGAACAGAAAGCTAAGGCTGCAGTGGGCCTACCAGCTGTGTGCCTCAGCAGAAATTGAGATTCATTAGAGCAGGCTATGTTTTTCCAGTCTTTAACTGTCCCATTTTGGTGAGCCTGTGCCTACTGCTGCCTCAGCTTTCTGTTCTTGGCTGACAGAAGTGGAACCCGACATGGTCTTCTACTCTCATAGCCCATCAGCCTTAAGGTTTGATGTGTTGTGCATTTTGAGATGCTATTCTGCTCACTACAATTGTACAGCATGGTTATCTGAGTCGGCGTAGACTTTCTGTCAGCTCGAACCAGTCTGGCCATTCTCCGTTGACCTCTCTCATCAACAAGGCATTTCTGTCCATCGAACTGCCGCTCACTGAATGTTTTTTGGTTTTGGCACTATTCCGAGTAAACTCTAGAGACTGTTGTGCGTGAAAATCCCAGGAGATCAGTGGTCACAGAAATATTCAAATCAGTTCATCAGTTCACCAACAATCATGCCACAGTCAAAATCATTGAGATCAATTTTTCTGATGGTTGATGTGAACATTAACTGAAGGTCCTGACCCGTGTCTGCATGATTTTATGCATTGCACTGCTGCCACATGATTGTCTGGTTTGAAATTTGCAAGATTTTTTATGTTGAATATTGAATGTCTAATAATATATGTAGCCTAGATTGGGAGAAAGCAAGAGAACCATATGTTCAAAATACAAAGTATGCCAGAGAAAAGGGTCAACAAAGAAAGGGAATTAAAAAGGGAAGAAATACACTTCCGAGCAAGCTTGGTCAAGCCAAAAAGTGTCCTGACTGGATTACTTCACATCACACCTCCTTCCTTTTTGCACTTAATCCTGTTCTCTTCCATCCATCTTTTCTTCTCTTGTGTATCTACATCCTCTCATTTGCATATTCATCCATCAGTGACAGATTTCCTCACCTTTTCAAGGGTTGTTGTTTTCCGGTTTTATAAACTGGGTTGACGATATTGGCTGTTTAATATTTCTACACATATAACCATGTGTCCAGCTTTAATATCGAAAACAGGCTAAATAATGTGCAATAAACCTTTGTTAATTTTGTTTGTATACAAAAGTTTATCTGATCATTTTCTCAAAATAAATACGAATATCCCCACACTTGGAATCTTCCGGGGCCCCTGACATGATGAGGCGGGAAAATGATGCACCTTGGCAGATGGGCGGGATCTCAAGATTGATGCGCGTGTGAAAGAGAGTTCCGCAAGTCAAGATATGAAGATTCATGCGTCTGCCTCGTTCAGCAGGGTACGCTGTAAATTGTACTCCAGCCACAACAAGCTTTCTTCTTTTAGAAATAGCCTTTAGAGTGTAAATAATTGCATTTCTTGTAAGTCTAAGGGCAAATATCTGAACCTGTTAAATGTCAGAGACACCACAACTGTGAATAAGTATCAGAACAAAAACAGGAGCATTAATTGTTTCATAGATTATTAACTACTTCAGGATAAATGTAGCTTGTTATTGAGAACTTTAAATAAATAAATACATTTTAAAAAATCACACATCACCGAAAATATATACATTAACCCTCAGGTTTAATTAGGCTGTTTAATTCTTTTCTACAGTTTTTATTTATTTATTACGATTTTCCCTAGCCATATTCTGCTTAAATTAAAATAATTCGTCTTTAGAAAAATTACATTTATTACATGTTTATTATTCTTTTTTATTTTATTACTATCGGTGTTACATAATAATATCAATAATAGGCTAGCGCTCTAATTAATTACAATAACAGAAAGCCCTCTTCAGCGCCTCTCTTAAAAGGTTTGCACCTGTCGGCTATTGTGCGCAGCTATTCATACATGGATTGACTTCAAAGTGATGTCACTAAAAAAGTCGCAAATTTCGTTTGGACACAGAGAAAGAGAGGGGGGAAACCGGTAAAGAACTCTAGTAACAGAGGTCGCATTTATCAATAACGCATGTGTCCTACGAACAATATAGCAACATACAGTTCTGTTTTTCATTTAGACATTTACATCAAGTAGAAAAAGTTTACAAAGGCTGAACAGCGGAGGGCTCTGTTTACAGAAGGACACACAGGGGGTGGGAAGGAGGAGCGGAGGGGCCACTGAATTCATGAATTAAGTAGTGCTGAGACGCTGCATGTACGTATTTTCATCCACAATGAAAGGCTAGGTTGATATGAGAGTAGAAACATTTAAGTCAGAGCTACAGACAAAACTTAACCATTGAGAGAGAGAGAGAGAGAGAGAGAGAGAGAGAGAGAGAGAGGAGGGCATTGCATAATAAATCGGTAATGTGCGACAGGGACCGGCACCGACTGACACTTAACTTATTGTTCGGATTGAGCCTATTATATACAGTTTGTCAACTTTGACCAGTTTTGATATAACATATCATATATATATATATATATATATATGAGTATACGTTTTTTTAACCTTATAATTTGTTGTTATTTTGTTTATTTAGATGATAAACATGTGGAAGTCTAAGAACTCCACGGAGAGTTCTTGTCCAACTTCTTACGCGAACGATGTTGACAAAGTTGTCAGAAACGCGCATCTCTCCGTTCTTAACGCTTTCTGAGCCCTAAATTCTCATCCGATGTTTCCTGAAATTGGGAAATACTGTAGGAGTGAACGTTTCTGAATTGCACATAGAGAGCTCGTCATTCAAGTCCAAAGTGAAAGGTAAGTGCTGAACAAAACCTTAAAAATAGATATTGAAACCTGCACTCGTGAGGCCTGACAGTAATTTGTTTCGATCGTGTTCATTCAAAAAATAACCTAATGCAGAAACAAAACAGTGAGCAGTTATTATCTTGATAAATCTATGCCATTTTTAAATAACCATCATAATTTTTTCTCATGCTCAAAAATAAGTGGAATTACTCCATGAGTAGAAGATCTTTGCAAAGGTTGCCAACTGTTGCTCATATGACGGGGCATCAGTGTATGAGCAGGTGTATAAAAAAAAAAAACAACTTAATATTGTGAAATGTATAGAATTGTAAAATATTATTACAAAGAAAATAAGCTTTAGTGTTGTATGATCATAGTAGAATTGGTTGAATATTGAGTTATACTATGAAGATTGCATTCAACTGCATCAATGTCCTACTTTTGACTTTTAATTAAATTGAACCAATATCATGTGTCACTCTGAGTTTAATGATGTTTAGTGATCATAACAATCATGTAAGGAACAAATAAGGGAAACCAATTATTTTGGAGTGAAACTTGACAGTGAACCTGCCACTGCCACTTTTTGTTACGCACGTAGGGTACAACGGGTCTAAAGACACACCTTAAGGAAAATTTGAATTTTTTCTGGTCACAAAGTGTATCAAGATTGGAAATATACATTTATTTTTATTAATTAATGATTAAACAACAAAATTTGTTTGAAAAAAATAATAATAACAGAAGGTTGTTTTGATTAAAATTATTATTATTATTATTATTATTTTTAAAAAAGGTGGCTTTTACACCACACCCAGCAAGGTTATAGTGATATCATGTATATATAGATATTTGAATTTGTCAACTTACGCAAATACCTTTGAGATAGCAAGATGCTTTTTTGAGTAACAAGATAGTCCTTATTCAAGGTAACTACTTCAGATAAGGGTTAACAATGTCCTGTTTATTTCAATCGCATTTAGCATTTAATAACATCTCAAATATTCTATAAACAAATTAATCTCCAGTGTGATTGGATCAGTCAGTGTGAGCCCCTTTTGAACATTCTTCATAATGAATCTATTCCTCCCACTTAAGAAAAGCAATGTGTTTTATAGGGGCCTTTAGCCCCTGCAACAGGGGGGTTTTTTACCCCAAATACTATCTTTTCACTTATTGGAAAGTTATTAAAAAACTTTTGATATATTCACCATGAACAAAACTGAAAATGACAAATAAGTATTTTTGCTCAAAATAAATGTGATAATTTCGGGGATTTTCATTAGCTACATACATTTGCAAGATTTTAAAATTTATAAAATATTAGATCAAATTACCTTAAAATCAAACTTTAGACACGGCAAACAATGATCTTATAGGTCAGGAATATTTTGCAGTGTATGGTAACACACAGGTGTTTAGGAAAGTGCTGTGGTAGTTCTTGTTGCTGTTTAGTGTTTTGGAAGAAAATAAAATCAAATGTGCCTTTGTTCCCTGAGATAGCACCTCTTTTGGGGTGCCTTTAGCCCCATTGTACCCTAATGATAATAGTTTGATCTTATAGAATTTCTTTTATCATGAAAAAAAAAAGCTTAAAAATCATCATCATCATTTATTTCAGAGATATACAACTGTTTTTGAACTTCAAAAATCCCAACACCTTTCAAAAGAAAATGTAACTCAGTTGAACAATAGCCAACTGCTTCTACAACAATTTCATTCACTTTGACTGAAACACAACATTGTGTGGCTATTTTCTGATTTGACTGATCTGATATGCTCCCCACGGCTCTATCTGGCAAACATAAGAACTGGCAAAGACAGAGGAAGTTCTTGGATTTCCTCCTATGACTCTTTTTATATATATATATATATATATATATATATATATATATATATATATATATATATATATATATATATTATGCTGCTTATTTTCTCTCATCTATTTCAACCTGTTTTTTCTGACCTATTAACACAGCCAAAGAGAAAAGGCATCTATCCATTCAGTAAGAATGCATAAATAGACATAACTATCCTATAACATAGGCAGAATGACAAAATGCTGATTGTCACTCTTTTAAGTGACTCTAATTGTTCGTGGAGCGATTTCCACAACACTTTGCAGTAGATCAAAGAAGTCAAGTATACTTGAGTGGTCAGCGTTAATTTGTGTGGAGTTTGGAGACTGTTAGAATTGCATTGGATCTGGTGAACAGAGGAAAATAAAGGTTCTCACAACCGCAGAATACTAATGAGCGAGTTTTAATATTGGTCTGTTTTCTGTCCATCTCTTGATGTCATTCTTTCCTTTCTCTCACTCACTCTCACTTACTCTCTCTCTCTCTCTTACACACATACATGCAGTGTTGTATTTTTCAATGGTGGCTTTTGTCTCTTTCATCTCCTCTCCAAACAAAAGGATTCTTGTGTATACAGGACACTGAGTGAGGGAGAAATAGATTGAGGGAAGAGAGAAAGTAAGAAGAAAAGTGCAGAAAAAAAACAAGACAATTTGTAAACTCTGCGTAGGCACTCTATAAAACACTTGTCACGACAGCCTTCATTTCTTCATTTAGTAATCATTAAAAATCCCAGAACTGTCTTACATTTAAGCTTCTTCAAAGTAGCCAGCCCTCCCATTGACTCTCTAGTCCAAATCATTTATGTAAATAAATAAATAAATAGTTTTGTAAATTTATATTTGTCCACAAAACTAATAACAAGCATTTAAACATAAAACTTTTTGACCTTTTAAAAACATGAATTCAGTCAAGTGTGTCTAAACTTTTGAATAGTGTCTATACTGTATGTGTACATGCATGTGGGTGCATACTCGCTGGAGTTCAAGGGTCAGCTGTGTGTACACTCGGATTATAACACGTGCCTTGGCGAGGGACCGCCTCCTCCCTCTCATCCAGAGTTAGTATGCAGAGCACAGGGATCCAGACAGATACCTATTCATTCTCTCAGTGTGAGTCCAGCACTAGAGAGAGAGAGTGAAAGAGGTCAAAGAGGGGAGAGCGTATCAGATCTCCCTGGTACTCATTCATTTACTTTATTTATTTTATTTGCTCCAAAAGGCAGAAGCTGAGTGAGACAAAACTACTATTTAGACTTTTAAACAAGAATACAACGAGAGGAATGCAGAGGAACAGAATGTCCTGAATGAATAAATTCACCCTTAAAAGCAATTCCTAATGTAACCTCCCTGAGATAGCACCTCTTTTGTTTGTGTGGGTTCATAAGAAACAATGATTGTATGAATGACTTATATCCTCCCTAGTGGAAAATATAATCTATACATTTTACAGTTCCTTTGGAGCAATAAAAATAGACACAAACTAGACAATTGTTGAAATAGGGTAAGAGTATAGAGATATTAGCAAAAACAGGTACTGTGCTCTTTTACTCATCTCACGCACAATTCAATGCAAATATGCAGTAAATAAATAATATAGAAGCTGTAAACACATTCTTTATGAGAATATTTATGTAATGTGCTGATACCTCGTATTATATAATATAACTGGTATTTTGTCTTAATATACATGATTTAATATGTACATTACTGTGCCTGTAATATTACCCAGGCATTAAAAATAGCAGTGAGGTTTGGCAATTCGTTTTTATTAAGCTTGAAATATTGCATAAAAAGACTCTTTACATGCAGTACTTTACAGTGAGTGTAGACAAAAAAATTGCCGAAACCCACTGCTATTTTTATTGCATGGATAAAATAACAAAGTATTCCTGTAATGGTGCTCTTTTTCTCAACACGCACAAGAAACCCTGAATTCAATACAAATATGCAATAATTAAATAAAGACCATGAGGCTGTGTCTTTTTTTCTGTTATTTTAAATGTTATGCATCATATTTTATGCTATACCAGTTTTACTAAATGTACATTGTGTTATATTATCCAGGCATTAAAAAAGAGATGCTGGAATATACCGTTTGGAATATACTCATAGCAAAATACATGCATAAATATTAAGACAGAAGACATGGGTAGGGGGCCTGGGTAGCTCAGCGAATATTGACGCTGACTACCACCCCTGGAGTCGTGAGTTCGATCCAGGGTGTGCTGAGTGACTCCAGCCAGGTCTCCTAAGCAACCAAATGGACCCTGTTGCTAGGGAGGGTAGTGTCACATAAGGAGTAACCTCCTCGTGGTCGCAATTAGTGGTTCTCGCTCTCAATGGGGCACGTGGTAAGTTGTGCATGGATCGCAGAGTTTAGCATGAGCCTCCACATGCGGTGTCATGCACAGCGAGCCACGTGATAAGATGTGTGGATTGACGGTCTCAGAAGTGGAGGCAACTGAGACTTGTCCTCTGCCACCCGGATTGAGGTGAGTAACTGATGCGACACCATGAGGACCTACTAAAGTAGTGGGAATTGGGCATTCCAACATTGGGAGAAAAGGGAATAAAAAAAAATACAAAAAAGACAGAAGACATGGGATGCATGCAACAGCACTCTTTACTCATCTCACTTGCACAAAAAACAGAGATTCTATATTCCTCTAAATGCATAAAAAATATGGAAAGTACCTAATAAAACACTTATGCTAAATTAGGTAAATAACTGCCTTAAAGGGATTGTTCACCCAAAAATAAAACAATTCTCTGATCATTTACTCACCCTCATGCTGAACAAAGATTTTTAGAAGAATATTTCAGCTTAGTAGGTCCTAACAATGCAAATGAATGGGTACAAACATTTTAAGTTCCAAAAAGCACATAAAGGCAGCATAAAAGTAATCCATATGACTCTGGTGGTTAAATCCATTACTTCAGAAGCGATATGATAGGTGTGGGTGAGAAACCCTGCCCAGTAGGTGGCAATATGAATGAAGAATGCGAATCGCCAAAAACAAAAGAAAGTGAAAGTGGAGATTGATAGAAAAAAAGGACTTAAATACTTATACTTCTGAAGTGATATGATAGGTGTGAAATGATACCCATTCACTTGCATTTTATGGAACAACAGAGCTGAGATATTCTACCAAAAATTTTCATTTATTCAGCAGAAGAAGGAAAGTCATACACATTAGGGATATGATAATATATTATGAGTAAAATGATAAAAGAACTTTCTTTTTTGGGTGAACTATTCCTTTAATAGCATTAAATATATTAATCTCATGCATTGACAGCTGAATGCTTAAAGATGCACCTCGTTGTCTCGGTGTGAATAGACCTCTCGTCTGCAGTTCCTTTCGCAAATTTGTCATGAATTTGGTGTGAATAGGCCTTTGAGTGGGAGATAGCATAGCTTGGGGTTATTCAATGGGAAATGTTTGAGTTCATATTGTGGACTCTGACTTTTGACTGCAGACTTCAGTATCTTGGCAAATCTGAGCACAGTTTGAAACATTGTTGCGATCCCCCTGAAACTTTAGAGGAGACACGTGGCTCTCATTCTCAGGAGAAACCTCTGAGAAGCAGGAGACTTGCTCTCCCTTTAATTTCATTGCCTGTTTACTTATGCACAACCTCAACAGTTCTGTGAAACCTCAGAACTCTGTGATCTTTTTTTAAAATAAAGGTCATTCAATGTTTGTTCGGACCACTTTACGTTCAGCACACAGCCTTCTTTTTACCACTTATATATTTTGCTGCATAAGGTTCTTGAATTTACTATACATGGAGATGTAAAAGTTTTTTATGTTTCATTGTTGGTTCTTCAGATCAGTGTTTTGGTTTCTGGGTTCTTTCAACAAAGATTCCAAAGATCAAGTGGCATCAAGCTGTAAAACCACTGTTGGTTCTATTGGAACCTTAATTTTTTAAGTCAGCATGAACCCAGTTTACAACTCATTTTACTTCCACCAACTGATGTATGTGAAAAAGGATATTCAACAACAATAACACATTTTTTTAAAAAATTGAATTGAATTTAGTCTTTTTTTTTAAATAGATTCAGTGGCAGAGTGAGCTATTACATTTTGATAAAAGATGACAAAGACTTACATGTTTTGTCTTTGGAATAACATGCATAGATAAATCATGCACAATAAAACCCAAAATGTGCATTACTGTAAGAAAGTAAATATGCTGATTTCATGTTTACTTTTAGTATATTCCGTTATATAAGCTTGGATCCACAACATAAATTTAAGAGTGTATATTCATAGATGCACAGAAGAAAAAGTTTGTAGAAAGATTCGGTTTACTTTGATCACTATGAAATGGTGAGGGGACATAACTGAAGTAAATGAACAAGAGAAAAGAAAAGTGGACACATAAGCCATGAAGGTTCTGTCATTTGAAAAACTCTCCAAGCAGCACCTTGATGTTCTTTACTCTATAAAGCTTAAAAATGAAAGGATGAGAAATGCCATCTTCAATGTAACAGAAGAATGTAGAGAATACGGAAAAACCTTGTGTTTTTCTTTTCATCACTGATTCATTCCAAGCCTCATTTCCAAGATCCATTCTCCTTTTTTGTATTTTTGGATGGTGAATAAGTCACCCTTGTCACTGCTTACCCGCACCAACTAAGCATGACATGAGAGTTGGTCAGCATTGATGACCAGCCTTTAAATGAGAAAGGGCAACTGCTTCACTGTGAATGAAGGACATTTAATGTGCTTGGGCAGCTGGAGGGTCTGAATGTAGAGTTGAAAAAACACTAACGGACCACCAGGGTCGGGCCCCCAAACCCAGCTCTGTACCTCATCCTGGCATACATAAATCTCAGGAGGGAAGGATGCGCTCACATGACTGCGATAAAGATCGCTGTGAAAGCTACTTTCACTCAGAGAAGTTGTTTTTTTAGGTACTGCTGAGAGTAGCTTGTGTGTCCGTAACTGTGGCTCTCTTTGCTTTAACGATATACATCTTTTAGTGCTCTAGCTCTCTCCTCCAATGTGCCATTTCTTTCAAAATGCTACGAGGTGACCTAGTTATTCTGAACACGATAAGGTGACAGGTTTCTCACACTAAACCTGAATGGCTGGATCAGTTTTTTTATTCAAAAACCTTTATTTTTATGTCAGAAGCAAGTTTCTGTAACATAAACTAGAGTGTATGAGTACCACGTGACATAATCAAGTAAAGCATCATTATTGCTCATACTTAAGGTTAGGGATTTCGACAAAAAAAGTGAGTTGTTGCAGAGAGGTGTGGTATTACTTTTCTAAGCAAAAATCATACTTATGGTTGTCGCCCGGCAGACGATAAAACAGCTGATGTCATAACCTTTTGACTTGGACGAGTAAGCAACCACTAAACAACGCCCTAGCATCCACTCAGAACACACTAGCAACCACATAACAATGCACTAAAAATAACACTCAGAACACCTAAAACTGCATAGCAACTACCTGGCAACCTCCTACAACACCTTATGTTTAAACACCATGGAAGTTTTTTAGACTTGGGATCGATGCCTTTTTCATGTATCGATAATCAGAACATTTTTCCGATAATTATCAATCTGTAGCTGCATTTTTTCAGATATAAATAGGGCTGCTCATTGCACAATAGTCTTTGTATCTTTAAACATATTTCTCAACACAACTTTGGTAAAGTGTGAGTGGCACGGTAACATAAAAGGGGTCGCACACCGGACGCATCTGGTGGATGAAATGGCGCGTTCTAGAATTCGAATTCGCTCAAATGCAGCACCACAAAGTGCAACTTGCATAGTTCTCTATTAAATTTGACCCAAATCATTATCACAGGACATAGATTATTTACTCTAGCCATCACTGGATGATATATTGTGTATTGTATTGTATCTTTCATATAGCCTGCACAATGTATTTTCAGTTACAAGTATGCCTTTTTGTTGTTTGACAGCTTGAATGAAACCTATTCAAGGCAACAAACAGAGATAATAATAAACATAATAATAAAAAGCATAATTAACTTTGCCATTTCTAATTGTTCAGTTTGCCCAGTTACACCAGGTTCATACACTAATCTGCAAACTCATCAACATCACTTTGTTCATTCTTGAAGAAGTTCAAAAACCTTAGTAACTTTTGTGTGTATGGTGTTTCCTGCGTCCTGTGTGTGATACCTGTGCCTTGTCTTATTTGTGACGCAGCGCTTCTCATCCGGTGTGCGACTGGCTTCAGTATTAAGTACAGAACATTTTATATCACCCCCTTGTGGTCTCCCAAAGCTATTACGCCAGACTGCATTAAACAGAAGGCCAACTGACAGTGAACTGGAAAGCACACAGATTAGGCTTCTAATTTAAATGTTGGCTTAATATGTTAAAATATCAATGCCTCAAAAATATATTGATAAAATAACCCTAACCATGCCATCAATAATCGATGTATCATTATTGAGGCTAAGCAAATGAACGACACTCCAATGAATAAACTCTCAAAAATATGTTATGATACAAATGTCTTAAAAGAAATACGTTTTTCTGATCACGATAAGGTGACAGGTTTCTCACACGAAACCTTGAACGGCTGGATCAGTTTTTTTATTCAAAAACCTTTATTTTTATTTCAGAAGCAAGTTTCTGTAACATAAAACTGGTAAGCACACAAAATAGGCTTCTAATTTAAACGTCGGCTTAATATGTTAATATATCAATGCCTCAAAAATATATTGATAAAAAACCCTAATCATGCAATCAATAATCGATGTATCAATATCGAGGCTAAGCAAATTAATGTCACTTCAATGAATAAACTCTCTAAAATATGTTATGATACAAATGTCTTAAAATAAATACCTTTATTTTTATGTAAGAAGCAAGTTTCTGTAACATAAACTAGAGTGTATGAGTCCCACATGACATAATCAGGTAAAGCATCACTATTGCTCATACTTAAGGTTAGGAATTTCGTGGAAGATTTTGTGGAATGAAAAGATGCCTTCTAGATTGACATTTTACAGTTTGTGAGGAAAAAGTTGATGCTATAAGAGATAAAACCGACAATGTTTGGAGCAACAATCCAAAACCGATCAAAGGCAGAAATTATATTAATCCAGTTTCTGGGAACTTCCTAATATGGGAACATATAAAGCATACAACATATACAGTGACTTATCTCTTTGCTTTCCAGAGGAATTCTAAAACCCTGTTTAACCATTTTGTGAGAGCAACACTTTTATGAGTTACAGTATTAGCAGCTGCTTTATACTGCAGAAGTACCTCAACCTACTTTATTAGAGGGAACAGATTAGCATGTATCTAGTCTGACTGAAAATTAAACTTCATTAACCTGTTTACACTTTGTATCTTACATGTCTAGAATACTTAAAGCTTTAACCTGAGTTTTGCATAGAGAAATCTTGTTGTGTACTTAGAAACTGCATTAACTGCATTGGTTTATGTTATAAACTAATCACTGCCTTACAGAAGGTCTGAACATCTGTTTGTATAAAGGTATGTAAATTTAGGCAAGGCGGCTTATAAACACCATAGAAATTTTGCAAACATTACAGTTAGAACATCAATGAGTGCTTAACAGCTATGGAGCTGCAAGAACACTGCACTGATTATTCGTGTTACTTTTTAAAATAACAAACATTCTGGCTGTGGACTATCACCGGTTAATTTAGAACATGTGCATTTTCTTTCCTACCAGCTATGACCTCGGCCACGCCCCCTTCCTCCCGTAGCCCCTCCCCACAGAAAGTCTGCCACTCCCAGACACAGACAGATGTTCTGAAGCCACTGCTGGGTGGAGGAGGTGGGGCTTCTACAGGAAATGGACCTGCTGCATTAAGACGTCGTCGACGGGTGCTTTCAAAAGATGGCCGGAGCAATGTTCGTATCGAACATGTCAGTGGCCGAGGGACACTTTACTTGCGTGACCTGTGGACGACCTTTCTGGACATGCAGTGGCGCTACAAGCTTTTCCTGTTTTCAGCCACCTTCGCTGGCACCTGGTTTGTCTTTGGAGTGCTGTGGTACTTGGTGGCACTTGTGCATGGAGATTTGCTAGGTGAGGGAGGAGGCAGATATTTTTGAAACACTTCATTCTACATTTTTAAAGGCCACATTTGAATCTGAGATGTTACATAAATAAAAATAGCAAAAATGTAAATATGTTATTGCAATTATTCCCATCTTTCTGGTTCTGTTTTCACCAGAGTTTGACCCTCCATCCAACCACACTCCATGCGTAATGCAGGTCCAAACTCTGACAGGGGCGTTCCTTTTCTCCCTGGAATCACAAACTACCATTGGCTACGGCTTTCGCTGCATCACTGAGGAATGTCCACTCGCCATCATCCTGCTAATTGTCCAGCTTGTCATCACCATGGTGATGGAGATCTTCATTACTGGAACTTTCCTTGCCAAGGTAAAACTCGCAAAATCCGGGGGAACAGTTGCTTAATTTTGGTTTTAAATAACAACTATACTATTGCACCATTAAATTGGATTAAGGACTAGATCTGAATCAGGTTGGATGCATACTGTTTATTTCTTTTTCATGAGCTGTAAAATTGATGTAGTAAGATTTACATCTTTATTCTGTTATGTGTAGGTAGCTCGGCCGAAGAAACGTGGTGAGACAGTGAAGTTCAGTCAGCATGCGGTGGTCGCCAATCATGAGGGACGACCTTGTCTCATGATCCGTGTAGCTAACATGCGTAAGAGCCTGCTTCTAGGCTGCCAGGTAAACACATCTTTGTTGAATTCTAATCACATAATGGTGAGCACAATGCATCATCTCATTGCATACTGTTTTTTGTAGTCAAACAGAACATAAATTATTTAGCAATGCAATTAATGTAATGACATGTTGGCACATACTCATGTTCACTTTCATCTCTATCACACATGTGCAAGTCATTATGTCTTTAATTCCTCAGGTAACAGGTAAGCTGCTGCAGACGTCCTTAACTAAAGAGGGGGAGACAGTGCGTCTGGACCAGAGGAATGTAACCTTTCAAGTTGACACGTCCACTGACAGCCCCTTCCTCATCCTGCCCCTCACTTTCTACCATGTGATAGATGACAACAGCCCACTGCGAGCCTGGGCAGCTAAAGGTATGGAAGCCTGGGAGAACTAGAAGGGATATTATAAAATGAGTTCTGAATTCAGGTTACGTTGAAAAGAAATTCTAAAATACGGTTCACGAGTTTGCCTGCCCATATAATCTTTGAGTAATGTAGGTAAATGTATGTGGATTGCTGTCCACAAAGGAGGGGCTCAATGATGAGTCTTGAATCGAGCATTAATTTACCCCCCCCCCCCCCCCCACTTGGGACTAGTGAATGGATTTAGATGGTTTATAGGGCAGGACCTCTTTGAAAAAGGGATGGAGATGGGGATGTTGAAGAATGCCGAAATGATTGTCACCAGGAAGCGGTAAGCAGCGGCTTTTATATTCTACAGTTAATTGGTTGATTAGATGGGTAGGTGAACCTTTGTTTATTGACTCCATTTTGAAACCCTTACTCTAGAATCCTCTCATCCAGTTTGTGTGGTTCATATGATTCATGAACTGTTCCTTACAAGGATTGAGCCAACAACCTTCTGGTTACAAGCCCTGAGCTTGAACTACCAGACAACCTCAAAATGACCAGCATTTCTTGCCACCAACATGCTATATGTTGTCTTTGGATGCTGGTATGCTGGTATCCCTACCAGACTTCTTAAGTAGCTTAACCAGCTAGCCTTCCTTGGTCAACCAGCTTCTCCAGAAAGACCATATTGGTTAACCAGCATTTTTTGCGGTGAACAACATAGCTGTACTGGTCCATCAGTTCCACCAGCACCAAACCAGCACTAACTGCTTGGACCAGCATGGAAATTCACGCTTTATGCTACAGGTTTATGTGTTACACTTTTTTTGTGAATGTTGTAAAATTTAAAAATGTTAGTCTGTGCCAAAACCTTAACTTTATTGCATTTGCACTGGAGTGCCGAGGTGGTGTTGACTGAGATGGCGGATGAAGACTGTCAGTTGGGAACACCTGAGAAGAGAGACATCGTGGTTGGGTAGCAGCTTTTTGGCTCCAGAAGAGTTGCAATGAGGATAGAGATGCTGCATGGGAGAAATGTGAAACAGCAGTGTGGGGAGAGGTGTCAAAGACACAAGAGAAGCTCTGTTTCAGCGTTGAGGTCATGCTACAGGCAGAAGGTTCAGTAAGATCTGGCACTTCGAGCACATATTGGTGCCCTGTTTCAACTGACATTTCACACCTGAATCAAGCACACCTGGCTGGCCAAAGTGGCTCAATTTATGTTTCCATTTTGCCTCTACTTTATTAATCATGAGGGTAAACGTGAACTAGATTTTTAGAGTGGTACTTGCCTGTGCAAAACTTGCCACCAGAATGTTAAGATGTATAGGTGGTTGACAGATCTGCTATGCGGTTGCTAAGGTGTTTTGAGTGGTTTTAATCGTGTTATATTGTCATTGTTAAGGTGTCCTATGTGGTTGCTGGACTGTTGCTAGAATATTGCTATTGTGTTCTGGGTGTTGGTTACTAGTAGGGGTGGGCGATATGACCAAAATCTTATACCACGATATGAGTAATTGTATATCACGATAATGATATATATTACAATATAGAAAAAGTTTTCTGGAAAATCAATAAACATTTGTTTTTTATTTTAATTAACCCTATTGTAATGCATATTTTTGGAACTCCAGTCAGTGAATTAAATACTTTATAAATTAAAACTACTTCCTCTTTATTTGGAGCAAGACAAACGATGTCAAAGTAAATAAATAAAATCCACTTGTTTTAAAAAAAATCAACCTTACCAAAATGCTAAATATAACAGTATGCCACATTTCAGTTTAAAATGTTGTTGACCAATATTATTATTATTATAAACTTTGTGCAAGAAACTTAAGATCTTCTCAAAGCAGTGCGACAAAGAAAATAAAACACATGTAAAATCTCCAATGAAAATAAACACTTCTTGATGAGGGTCATTACATTTGCTTGGCCAGCCGCAGAAAAATTTTCAATGCCGGAACACCAATTCTCTCAGTCACATGTGAAGCCCTGCCCACTGATAGATAAGCCCATGCTGCGCACATGTATATTTACATATCGTGATATACACGGCATAGCAAAATCTCTATCGGTTGACAATTTATATCGTCACCACAATACATATCGCCCAGCCCTAGTTGCTAGGTTTCCCAAGTCAAAAGAGCCCACCCCCAAGTCAATGCAAGTCTGTCAGATTTTTTTGTTGTTGTTGCCTGTTTTATCTTCCGCCAGGCAAAAATCATAAGTGTGATCACATAGAAAAGCAATACTCGACAAACCCTATGTTTGAGGAAGAATAATAGTGCCGTAGCAAGCACCACTAATAAACACCACTACGTCAGAAGCTATTTGTCATTTTAGCTTTTACTCAACCTTGCAGTTATTAGACCAGGCTTATTTTGACACTAGCTTTTTGTTGAGGTAGCTCCAAGTTGAACATTTGTTAGATAATCTTTAGATTGAATGTCTTAGGTGTGCTGATACAGTATACCGTTGCTCGGCTGTTTAGAACTTCTTTTTAACCCTGAACAAAGTATCCCGGAAGTATATTGGGATAAGTTCAGTTTTAATGAAGAACAGTTTTAAGGGTAAAGATCAGAGCTCTGACGTCAGGATTGGAGTTTGGGAATTATAAAAGACTTTAGTAGGAAAAACTGCCAAAGTTTAATTGAATTTTTAGAGGTGAAAGGACAGAAGCTGATTTCACATTCTGCCTGCAGTAAACAAAATTTTTTATTGTGAATTGTAAAAAATGTAATAAATGGGGGGAGTAAATAGGAGGAGCCATGTTTACAGGAACTTGGGTTTTCTATTATTGGCAGATAAGTTGGCATGCATGTCTTCATATGTCTTTTCCTCTCTCCATCTCGTTTTCCCTCTATTACACGCCTGCTCTCTCTCCCATCACTTTCTTTCTCCTAATGTGGCTTTTCCAATCTCTTCATCCCATCCTTTGTACATTTTCTCTCTTTGGCTGGAATTTGTGTATGAGATCGTGCCAGCACGTCTCATTAGAAGCACAAAGCAGCCCAGTTCCTGGTGCTGACACGCAGGTCGTGGATCTAGTTACGGCCCCAGTGGCTACCCCATCGAGGGCCCAAGCTATCAGCCTCTTAAGTCCCAGTGTTCACTCTTTATTCATCTTCTCATCTTTTGTCAATCTCTGACTGCAACTCCCATCTCATACATCTATTAGTCTTTCCTGTACGTGCATCTCCTCGTGTATCTTTTTACTGTTTCTCTCATAAATTCTCACTTGTTTCTTTCTCTTTGTGTTCGTAGTCTAGCCAGACCGGGCCAAGGTTTGACTGTAATTGAATGTAATCGGATTATACAGTATAGGGTTATATTTAATAGACCCCACTTACATCTAATACTACCTATTCCAAAATCAGCCCTCGTTAACATCCCTTCTCCCTGCATTCTCACAGAAATATCTCTGTTTTGCATGTTGATCATACAAGTTAAAATCTTGTTAATATGGGGTAGAAATAGCCATTCAGAAAGCTCCCATGGAAGTTGTCCTTTCTTTTCCTTTATCTGAACCACATTTGCATGTGAATGGAATGAAACGAAGAAACTGGCACTGGTTTCAAAAACGTGTACGAAAGTGTGTCCCTAAATTGCAGCATCTGTGTGTGTGTATACATCTGTATGTGCATGAGTGCCTGTGTGTAAATGTACGTGTGTAGATGTGTACCCACAGTGCACCAATGTGTGTGAATCTATAGTACAAAACAGTCACAGTGTGGCAGTTTGCTGAATGTGACATTGTTTTTGTGTAGAGAGGTGAGGAGGAGAGACACAGGCCTCTGAGGGAGCCCAATGACAACTCAGCATAAAGTCATACAAACCACTGAAAAGGATATAGGACAGACTATACAATGAACATGTATGTGTGTGTTTGACTTCTCTGTTGAGGGAGTAGTATGCAATGTTTGTGTGTTTAAGGACGACCTCATAAGAGAGCAGAGAGTGTGTGTTTAAAGTCTACATGAAACGGCAGCCACAAGCCATTTTAGTTCCATAACGTGAGGTATTTCCAAATGAAACAGGATATTCAACAAGAACAAACATTTAGGCAGGACATGATTTTATTCATAGAGAATTGATTGGATGGTGAAAAGTGGGCGTTTGATACCAGAATGGTGCCTGACCTAAATGTGAGTTTGTGAGTTTCAGTGGCACTCTATATTTGACCAAGCTACGTGCAGCGCAATGTGCAACGACCGTGCGCTACATCTTCTCTAATTTTTGTGAGAGCGCTAATTCTAAGAGCAATTTTCGTGCCAGCGCAAAGTGCAAGTGGGAGTGGGTGGGAGTGTTTGCGCTTTCAGTGGGTGTCCACATGCATACTCTGGGTGTATTGTATGTTAATGAAGTGGCGCAAAGTGCAATTTGCTAATTTCCTGAGAAATAGGTCATTGCACTAAGACGTTTCAGAAGCACATCCCAGATAGGAACATTTTCTTGGCCCAGATCTGGCTGCATTCGCTTGCGAGTTTGGCCCACATACTGTGTGGAATTATGGTCCAAAATTGGCCAAAAAGCCACTTACCGAATGTAAGCCGTATCCACCCCAGAAAGAGCCCAAAACTCATCCACACTTATCCTGTCCCCACAGCCTGCAGCTGTAATTGGCCCACAACTGTTCCAGAATCCCCAGACATCAGCCAAACAATTTGACGCTGCCGCACCAGAACTCGGAATCTTCAGATGTCAGCCAAATAACAGCCTTAACATTATAAGCCCCATATGTAATGTAATATTTTCATATTTTGTCAAATAAGTGGCAAAAAAAGCAAAGGTGTAGAATTTTTTTAACATTTTTTATTCAGGTTTAATTCAGGTATTATATACAGTGCTGTTTAAAAGTATTTGCCCCCATCCTGATTTCTTCTGTTTTTGTGTATTTTTCATATTAAATTGTTTTAGATCTTCAAATGAGATATAACAACCTGAGTAAACACAAAATACAGTTTTCAGATATATATATCTTTTTATTTTTTTTATTCAAAAAGTTATCCAACACCTATATCACCCATGTGAAAAACTAACTGCCCCCTTAAACTTGCTGGTTGTGCCAACTTTAGCAGCAAAAACTGCAACCAAACGTTTTTGATCAGGGGTGTAAAGTAACGAATTACAGATACTCACGTTACTGTAATAAAGTAGTTTTTCCCAGGAACTGTACTTTTTTAAGTAGTTTAAAATTTTTATACTTTTACTTGAGTACATTTTAAGTGCTGTAACTGTACTTTCAGTGTGCTATTTTCCCACAGTCTGTGTTCGCTACTTCCCTGTCCTGATTTTATTTTTATCTATCAACATGATTGGCTAGGGAGAGTCTTGTGACTCACGTCAAATCAAATCACATGTAAAAAACTTGAATGGCAGCTGTAGATCAGGTGCTAACTGCATGTGGAGGATGCCTCAAATACATTATCAACACCTGAACATCTCGGCCGCACCTGAAAGGGCTTTTCACAGTGAAAAAGGCCAATTGCTTGATTGTGTCTTGTGAGTTTAACTTGCTCAAGCCAGATATCAGCATTAATCCTGCCTCTAATTTTAAGAAACATATCGAGGTAAGTTTCATATTTCTGCTTACTAGATTCTGTGTGTCTATAATGTAGCCTGTAAATTAGCCATCTATCACTAAGATTATTGGGTTTCTGTGAGAGATTAAGGCAGTGTTATCAATAGGGCTGGGTGATAATACAATCTTGATGTTTATCTGAAAAAAAAAAGAAGAAGAGATGTCCTCGATATCGATGATAAACTTTTGAGTAATTTTCTATACTTAGCCTATGTTCTACATCTAGACCAGGGGTGTTCATTACATCAATCGCGATAGCAAGACAATCACTGGTTGCGTGCTGTTTGATTGACAGGCGGCTAATGTTTGTGCCTAAATGGTCAAATACACTTCATAATTCCGCCAGTGCCCATCTTGGTGAGGCATTAATGTAAACGCAGTCAGTTTGGTCTAAAGTGAACATAAACAGTGGGACAAAAAGACTTGAAGTGTACATGTAACCGAATAGAGCAATGTCTAGTAAGTCTTAAAAAGGCCATTAAACATTCCATCAGTCACAAACTTGATTATCATGCATTAGAATGAAAACACAACTATTGCTGGTCTTAAAAGATACAAGAACTAAATCAATGTGGAACATTGTATCTCAAAAGGAGGACAATGTGACACACCCCCCCCCCATATGCTACTTAAAGAAATAGTTCACTCAAAAATGAAAAATCTCATCATTTACTCACCCTCATGCCATCCCAGATGTGTATGACTTTCTTTCTTTGGCAGAACAAAAATTACGATTTTTAGAAGAATATTTGAGCTCTGTAGGTCCATACAATACAAGTGAATGGATGCCAAAATTTTGACACTCCAAAAAGCACATAAAGGCAGCACAAAAGTTATCCAATGACTCCAGTGATTAAATCCATGTCTTCAGAAGTGATATGATAGGTGTGGGTGGGAAAAGATTAATATTAAAGTCCATTTTTGCTAGAAATTATTCTCACTGCCCAGTAGATGGCGATATGCATGAAGAATGTGAATCACCAAAAACAAAACAAGAAAGTGAAAGTTAAAGTGGAGATTGACTGTGCAGGGAGGAGAATTTATAATAAAATTGACTTAAATATTGATCTGTATTGATCTATTCCAACCTATCATATCTCTTCTGAAGACATGGATTTAACCACTGGAGTCACATGGATTAGGCTACTTTTATGTTGACTTGTGTGATTTTTGGAGCTTCAAATGTTTGGCACACATTCATTTGCATTGTATGGACCAAAAGTGCTGAGATTTTCTTCTTAAAATCTTAATTTGTGTTCTGCTGAAGAAAGAAAGTCCTACACATCCGGGATGGCATAAGGGTGACTAAATGATGAGAGAATTTTCATTTTTGTGTGAAATATTCCTTTGAAGCATGATGTGGCCCCTGTACCAAACAAATGCTCTACCCCGTTTATTGTGCGGGACATGATGCTTCATACATTGTTTCATACATTATGATATAAAATGGGGATCATTGTATTGAAAATAACTTTTTCATCTTTTCATTTCTAAAATCATGTCGCCCTTTTTATTTTTTCCATCAGAATCATGTAGTGTTTACAGTATCATAGAAAAGTGATGTATTTTAAAAGTTGTTAGTCACAAACACCTATAAAATACCTATATTTTTTATTCTTTCTGGCAAACAGCCATAAAAGGGAATGTAAATTACAGTATGTGTGCTACATTTTTAAATTGCAGCATAGAGTTTTTAATATAAAGGGGCATAGCTTTCACAGCTCAGTTCTCAATTCTCACTACTCATGAGTACTTTTAAATGAGCTACTCTTTTACTCTTACTTGAGTAGTTTTTAGGACAGGTACTTTTACTCTACTCAAACTACATTTTTTAAAGAAGTAACAGTAATTTTACTTGAATATTATTTTTCAGTACTCTTTCCACCCCTGCTTCTGATAACCTGAGATCAGTCTTTCACAACACTGTGGTGGAATTTTGGCCCACTCTTCTTTGCAGAACTGCTTTAGTTCAGCCACATTGGAGGGTTTTTGAGCATGAACTGCCCGTTTAAGGTCCTTCCACAGCATTTTAATCGGGTTCAAGTCAGGACTTTGACTAGGTCACTCCAAAATGTTAATTTTGCTTCTTTTGAGCCATTCAGGTGTTGACTTACTCCTATGCTTTGGATCATTGTCTTGCTGCATAACCCAGTTGCACTTGAGCTTCAACTCACGAACTGATGACCAGATGGTCTCCTTTAGGATTTTCTGCTAGAGAGTAGAATTCATGTTTCCCTCAATTATTGCAAGTCGCCTGGCCCTGAAGCAGCAAAGCATCCCAACACCATCACACTACCACCACCATGCTTGTCCAGAGGTATGATGTTCTTTTTGTGGAACTCTGTGCTTGATTTATGCCAGATGTAACAGGACCCCTGTCTTCCAAACAGTTCCACTTTCGACTCATCAGTCCACAGAACATTCTCCCAAAAGCTTTGAGGATCATCAAGGTGTTTTGGCCAAATTCAGGCAAGCCTTAATGTTCTTCTGGGTTTGCAGTGGTTTTCACCTCACCACTCTTCCATGGATGGCATTTTTGGCCAGTGTCTATCTGATAGTGTCATGAACTGTGACATTTATTGATGCAAGAGAGGCCTGCAGTTCCTTGGATGTTGTCCTTGGATTTTTTGTGACTTCCTGGATGAGTGGTTGCTGTGCTCTTGGAGGAATTTTGGAAGGTCAGCCACTTCGGGAAAGGTTCACTACTGTGCCAAGTGTGCTCCATTTAAAGAGAATGGCTCTCACTGAAGTTCTTTGAAATCACAGAGCCTTTGAAATATCTTTGTAACCCTTCCCAGACTGATGTATTTCAATCACCTTTTTCCTCATAATTTCTGGCATTTCTTTCAACCTTGGCATAGTGTGCTACTGGGTAAGACCTTTTAGCCAACTTTAGCCAAAGTTCTGTTTATGTGTTGATTTGATTGAACATGGCTGGCAGTAATCAGGCCTGGGTGTGTCTAGTCCAGCTGAACCCCATTATGAATGCAGTTCCATAGATTTGGAGATTTAGTAAGTAAGGGCAAATACGTTTTCACACAGGCCCAGTTGGTACTGGAAAACTTTTTTGCTTCAATAAATAACATTGTCATTTAAAAACTGTATTTTGTGTTTACTCAAACTGCCTTTGTTTTATGTTAGATTGTGTTTGAATTTTTGAAACAATTTAGTATGAGATATACACAAAAACAGAAGAAATCAGGATGGGGGCAAATACTTTTCCACAACACTGTAGGATTAAAACACTTAGATGTCATACATTTGCCAACAAAAATTGCAACCCTCATGGAAAAAATACACATACTCAAATCTTTACATAAGTGTGAAAATATGTAAAGGATAAAAAAGCTGCAGAAAGACAATAAAAAAAGCAAGTTCCCTATCTGTCACTCACTCGAAGTTGTGTCGATGTAGTGACACTAGGGGTCACTCTTGGGAGCCCGAAACACCTCTGGTCTTTGAAAAAAGGCCAGTGAAAACTGGCGAGTGGTATTTGCATACCACTCCCCTGACAATAGGGGTATAAAAGGAGCTGGTATGCAACCACTCATTCAGATTTTCTCTTCGGAGCGAATGGTCGATGCTCACTGAGCTGAATTCTCACGGCTGTTCATTCACCTCTGCTGGATCTGACAGCGCATTTCAGCGGCTTCTCCCCCTCTGCACTGGTGCACTGCAGAGAACGCCCCTGGGCGCTTCGGCAGAAATAAAAGCGTATATTCTGTAAAAAAGAGTATATTTCTCTAAAAGAACGGCATACACGGAATGTCTTTTTGAGATGGTAGTGGCGTAGTGGGCTAAAGCACATAACTGGTAATCAGAAGGTTGCTGGTTAGATCCCCACAGCCACCACCATTGTGTCCTTGAGCAAGGCACTTAACTCCAGGTTGCTCCGGAGGTATTGTCCCTGTAATAAGTACACTGTAAGTCGCTTTGGATAAAAGTGTCTTCTAAATGCATAAATGTAAATGTAAATGTAAAGATGCCTTGCTGTTTGTGTGTTATTCCTGGTTGTGGTCGTTATCTCTCGCCTTCTGACGGTCACGATCGCTGTCTTTCGTGTCTGGGCGCTACCCACGTGGAGACAGCGTTCGTGGATGGGTCATGTACTCATTGCGAGAACATGATCATGGCAATGTTGTGGCCGCGGCTTGCCTTCGTAAGAAAGCAAGCCACCCCAGCGGCTCCCCGCCTCGGTCCTTCTACCTACGGATATGAGGCCAGCGCGGCTAGCACTGGGGGCGATTTGGGGACCTCAATGGGACCACCTCCACCGGGTATCCTCCCACGGACCTCCCATTCCCCAGCACGCTCGTTTGCCAGGATCAGGCTTCCAGATGAGTCCACCGGCTCATCTCACGGCGAGTTCGACCTCTTGTTCGGAGCCCGCGAAGGTAATGAGCTCTCGAACGCAGCATCGGAGAGCGGACTCATCCAGTCGGACACGGAAGCCTCAGCTGGGCCCCCCCCCCTCGGGTACGGTCGCCCAGTCACAGGCTGACGCGAAGATGACGGACATGCTTTCCCGGGCAGCCGCGAGCGTCGGGCTAGAGTGGAACCCTCCACTCTCTCCTGAGCCCTCGCAGCTCGATGATTGGTTCCTGGGCTCGCGACGCTGCTCACAGCCACGCCCCGCCCCAGTTCCTTTCTTCCCGGAAGTGTACGAGGAGCTGAGAAGGTCGTGAGAGGCACCTTTTACTGCCCGGTCCCGATCTTTCAGCTCCCCCGCCCTCACTACCCTTGATGGTGGGGCAGCCAAGGGGCATTCAGCGATCCCCCCGGTGGATAAGGTGCTCACGGTGCACCTATGCCCGCAGAGCGCCACCACCTGGCGCAGGCGCCCGAAGCTCCCGTCCAAGACCTGTAGGTTTACGTTGTCCCTGACGGCCAAGGTCTACGGTGCCGCTGGACAAGCTGCCTCAACCCTGCACACCATGGCTCTCCTGCAAGTCCACCAAGCCAAGGCGCTAAAGGAACTGCACGAGGGTAGTTCCGCCCTGGGATTGATGCAGGAACTGCGCTCGGCGACCGACCTCGCCCTCCGGGTGATGAAGGTCACAGCGCGGTCTCTCGGGCGGGCGATGTCCATCTTGGTGGTCCAGGAACGCCACCTTTGGCTCAACCTGGTCGAGATGGGAGAGGCTGACAAGGCACGGTTCCTTGGCACCCCAATTTCCCAGGTTGGCCTGTTCGGCAACACCGTCGAGGACTTTGCCCAGCAGTTTTCGGCGGTGAAGCAGCAGACGGAAGCTATCTGACACATCCTGCCCCGGCACGGCTCAAGATCCCGCACCCCGTCTGCTCATCGCCAAGGGCGTCTTCCTGCGGTGACTGCACCAGCTCCGCCGCAGCCCGCCAAGAACCCGAGAAAGGTTTAGAAGCGCCCCTGAGATGGGCGACCCAGGGACGAGGAAACCCGCTGCTCTGGAGCTGGTAAGCAGACCACTCCATCCCCGGTGGAGGGCCAGGAGGAGAATCTTTTGTTACCTTTTCATTTAATTTCACCGCATGCCCAAGTGGTTGCGGTACCCAAGAATTCAGCAAAAGAGCAGTTTCCTTGTTCCCTGGATCACATACCCGGTGCGTACGGCCATTATCACGACCGCCGTCCACCTTCCATTTCGGCAGGTTTGGCGCTCCAGCGGCGTTCTCCCCGACCCTATGCGCCCAGCTGTGGCACAAATCCGCCCCTGATGTGACGGTCTCCACGGGTCACGAGGACAAGCCTCTTCCTCCCCCGTCCTAGGCTGTTCCAGGGGTGGTCACAAGGAGCCAGGTAAGTGCTTCGATGTCCCTGAACTCAGCACGGCCACAGCATGTCGTGACACCTCAGGCTCCGCCCCACCGCAAGGCCCCACCCGACGAGATTGTCCCCTTGGTCCCCCTCGCCCGGAGCTTGGACACATTGCTTGCGCTTTCCAACCCGTCGCGATGGCTGGTCCGGATTGTCCAACTTGGCTATGCGATTCAGTTCGCCAGGTGTCCGCCCAGGTTCAGCAGCATCCACTTCACCTCGGTGAAGGGCGAGAACACCGCTACCTTGCACGCTGAAATGCGGTTTGCATTCGAGGGTTGGGTGTATCAGTACAAGGTCCTCCCTTTTGGCCTGTCCTTGTCCCCTCACGTCTTCACGAAGGTTGCAGAGGCAGCCCTTGCCCCGTTAAGGGAAGTGGGCATTCGCATCCTCAACTATCTCGATGAGTGGCTAATCCTAGCTCACTCTCAGGATGTGTTGTGTGCGCACAGGGACCTGGTGCTCTCGCACCTCAGCCAACTAGGGCTTTGGGTCAACTGGGAGAAGAGCATGCTCCTCCCGGTTAAGAGCATCTCTTTTCTCAGCTTGGAGTTGGACTCAGTAGATGATGGCACGCCTCACGAACGAGTGCGCACAGTCGGTGCTGACCTGTTTGAAGGTGTGCAGACAGAAGACAGCGGTTCCACTGAAACTGTTTCAGAGGCTCCTGGGGCATATGGCATCCTCAGCGGTGGCCACTCCGCTCGGGTTGATGCATATGAGACCGCTTCAGCACTGGCTCCAGACTCGAGTTCCGAGATGGGCATGGCACCGTGGGACACATCACATGGTCATCACGCCGGTCTGTCACGGCCTCTTCAGCCCTTGGACCGACCTCACATTTCTACGGGTAGGCATTCCCCTAGAGCAGGTCTCCAGGCGCATCATGGTTACGACAGACGCCTCCAAAATGGGCTGGGGTGCTGTATGCAATGGGCACGCAGCCGCCGGCTCCTGGATGAGCCAAGTGCCTCAAGTTGTTAGCAATTCTGCTCGCCCTGTGGAGGTTTCAGCCGTTGATCCAGGGCAAGCATGTGTTAGTTCGGACAGACAACACGGCAATGGTGGCATACATCAACTGTCAAGGCGGTTTATGCTCCCATTGTATGTCACAACTCGCCCGCCGTCTCCTCCTCTGGAGTCAGCAGCACCTCAAGTCGCTGTGAGCTACTCACATCCCGGGCGACCTCAACACTGCAGCGGACACGCAGTCATGACAGGTTACCCTCAGGAGAGAGTGGAGACTCCACCCTGAGGTGGTCCAGCTGATTTGGAGTCGATTCGTGCAGGCACAGGTAGACCTGTTCGCTTCCAGAGAATCCTCCCACTGCCCACTCTAGTATGCCCTGACTGAGGCACCTCTCGGTATAGACGCGCTGGCACACAGCTGGCCCCCTGCACTATGCAAATATATGTTTCCCCCAGTGAGCATACTTGCACAGACCCTGTCCTCTGGAATCTCCATGTCTGGCCCCTGGACAGGACGTGGAAGACTTAAGTGGCCTACCACCCGTGGTGGTAGACACAATCACTCAAGCTAAGGCCCCCTCTACGAGGCGCCTGTATGCCTTGAAGTGGCGTCTGTTCACTAAGTTGTGTTCTTCCTGACGCAAAGACCCCCAGAGATGCGCAGTCAGGTCGGTGCTTTCCTTCCTGCAGGAGATGTTGGAAGGGTGGCTGTCCCCCTCCACCTTGAAGGTGTATGTAGCCGCTATAGCGGCACACCACAACACAGTGGATGGTAAGTCCTTAGGGAAGCATGACCTGATCATCAGGTTCCTGAGAGGTGCCAGGAGGTTGAATCCCTCCAGACCGCACCTCATTACCTCATGGGACCTCTCTGTAGTTCTTCAGGGTCTATGGGGAGCCCCCTTTGAGCCCCTGCAGTCAGCTGAGCTTAAGGCATTCTCTTTAAAGACTGCCCTCCTGACTGCGCTCACTTCCATCAAGAGGGTAGGAGACCTGTAAGCGTTCTCTGTTAACGAAACGTGCCTGGAGTTTGGTCTGTGCTACTCTCACGTGATCCTGAGACCCCAACAGGGCTATGTGCCCAAGGTTCCCACAAACCCATTTAGGGATCATGTGGTGAACCTGCAAGTGCTGCCCCTGACATTGCTGTGTCCGGTGTGCGCTTTACGCATCTATTTGGATCACACGCAGAGCTTTAGAGTCTCTGAGCAGCTCTTTGTCTGCTTTGTTGGACAGTGGAAAGGAAGCGCTGTCTCCAAGCAGAGTTTAGGGCTTTACTGGTTGTTTAGATCAGTGTTACTATCAGAAATAATTAATAATTATTTCTTTAGTTATTAATTCATATTTAAATTAATTAATTGAATCATATTCAATTAAAACCTCATATGGGGCTCCAGTAAATGTAGTGTGCTACGTTTAGGAGCGGGTTTGGTTATTAGCAATAATTAATAATTATCAAAGATAATTATTAATTATTAAAATCAATAGAACATTGATGAGAATCAATGTTAGCTTTTTTAATCCTTTAAATCAACAATTATCAAAGATAATCGTTAATTGTTAACATCGATGAAACATTAATTAATATTAACACTAGCTTATTGACCATTCAAATTCAACAATCATCAAAGATAATTATCAATTATCAAAAATCAATAGAATATTAATAAGGATTAACATTGATGGGGCACCACCCTGGAATCAGGGACTAATAACCAGATAGTAAAACAGTCTCAATATTAGATTGTTTTCTTAGGAAAATCGACATCCGAAGAATATCGATTTTCAGGAAAAAAAACAATGAATGAAGGCTTGAATCCGAGCACTGACATCCCGTCAGCATGACACAGGTGTATGCAAAACAAACCAAAACACTTCTCTTTGTAATATAAACAAAGTTTATTTATGCAGTAATATCAATTAATAATTAATACAATGCAGTCAATAAACTTCCGACTTACAACTACAAACTAAACAGTGATATGATTAGATATGGAAATCAAAATAATCCTATAACACATAAGGTGTGTGTGTGACAGTGTGTGTGTGTGTAAGGAGGGACGCGCACAAAATGGCGGACGTGACTCTCGTGGAGAGTATGTCACGCGAGAGAATTAAGTGACGGCCCCAAAGCCGGTTTCGCGATCGTGGGAGAGAAAGCAGCTGTTAGTTTATCACTCAGAGACGCGGTGGACAGCTCGTAAACCGTCCCGCGGTCTTTGATTCTTTAATGGATAAACTCAGTTTGCCAGTCTCGCCCGCGATGGCGGAAATGCACAACAGTCCAATGT
Source organism: Myxocyprinus asiaticus (assembly GCF_019703515.2). Taxonomy (NCBI): domain Eukaryota; kingdom Metazoa; phylum Chordata; class Actinopteri; order Cypriniformes; family Catostomidae; genus Myxocyprinus; species Myxocyprinus asiaticus. Next base: position 61,765,207 of record NC_059345.1, on the reverse strand, counting down.
GGTTGGACTACAATACAGCAAATCTCATTCGTGATAATTAATACCCTGAGTATTAGCAATGAGCGGACATGCCGGTCCATAAACTGTACAAGCAATAACCTTGATACACAAGAATAACACACTATAATATTCTATCTCTTCCCAGACGTAAACCTCTTACTTGAATCGCATGAGGGTGCAGAATGTGTGTTCATCCGTCCTTTAACTCTGACTCGGTTCCTCGTGGCTCGGGTGATGATGGGAGGCCGTTTCCTCGCTCTGTCGGCAGGCGGTACGGCTGCCGATTCTCGGCGGGCTGGTGGAGAAATCAGCGACGTTGACTTGATTGAAGATGGAAGAGAAATCTTTAATCTCTTCACTTCTGCAGTTAAACGGATGAAGATGCGGATTGCTCAGCGGTCTCCTTCGGATCCGTTAGAGTGTTCGGTGGAACACAGAGTAATCTCAACTTGTCCAGCGAGATGGAGATTGTATGGCCACAGTTTCAAGTCGTACGTTACTTCGCTGCTCTCAAGGCTACACTTGAGAGCAGCGATGAGCTGCGTCTACGCACAGTGAGCAAAGTTGCTGGAAGTAAATCCCGGAAGCATTTCAGAGGTATTTCTACCCCTGATGATGTCATAGTTGAGGTGCGTTCTGTCGTGTGCCTCATCCAATAGGAGTTGAGAGTTTGATCCTTTAGTGAGCAAAGCTTCATGGGATTTGTAGTCTGTTTTGGACTCCCTTTGTTTGATTTTGGCGCGATTTTTATCAGTAAAATTTATGACTTGGTATGTGGGCCTGAGTTAGGTTTTACGACTGTGTTAGGCCTGCCTTTGTCTTCTATCTGAATACATGAGGCCCAACAGCGGGAACCCTGTAGTGCATTAGTAGGATTGGGTCAAGTGCTCACATAAGAGATGCGTCTTCAGATGTTTCTTGAAAGTAGCTAGAGAATCAGCTGCTCGAGTGGAGTTCAGAACGTCTTTCCACCAACGTGGAAGAGTGGAAGACAAAGTCTGAAAAAGTGATTTTGTGCCTCTGTGGGATGGCACCACTTTGGATTTCTTCTAACAGCCTAGAAGAGCATACTAAAATAGTGAAAATACAGATACATTTAATTAATTGTACAGCAGATGAACTCTAATTCTGACTAAAGAAGGTCTTTAGCACATTCCAAGGACTGGCTGTCCATCATAACAAAAGACTAGAGCTTTTTTATTTCAACAAACTCAAGTCAAGAAGGTTCTAGATCAAAGGTTACTTCCAGAAATATTTACAACAAATACACTTACCAATCACACCCCTCTTAACATCCAGGCTTCTTCCTATTCACACCTCTCCAGCTGACTATTTTTGCAAACATTTTTTGTATGGTCTGCTTCATTATTCTCCAGACTGTGACATTTATGTCAGCACCACCCAACGACCCTACTCCAAGTACCTGAAGTTTTGTAAAAACATGCAGTCATTATTAAGCCAACAATACTAGTGCATGCTAAGTACTTGCAAAAAACTTGCCAGATTTGATAGTCAATCAAAAATTCTAAAGGAAATCACCCACCACCCAAACAATTAATTATTATTACTGTTAAATTTAACACTTTAATAATTCATAAATTCATGGTAGGTGATTGATATTTTTAACAGTAATAATCAGATACAGACTTTCAAGTAACAATGAATTATGCAAATGTGTGTAATGACAGTGTTACCCACCATCATTCTTGTTTCAGGACTGGATCGAAGCGCAGTCTTCAATAGGAAGACACTTTGCTCCAAACGATTACCAACTGTGATATCTGTGATGTTATTTGGCTGTTGATCTTGCACTACTTGTTTGGTTCCTTCTTTCTCCATCATTAATTCCTGTTTTGCTATCTCATGTAGCAGTGCTGAATTATTTAACACAGTAATAAGGTTAATTTATCACTGTTTCTGGTATATGAGTTATACTGAACATATGATGCAATTGAATATATGTTATGAAACTAGCAAAAACAATCTCACATCTTGAGAATGGATCACTGCATCAGGCCTAAGCAGGAGCTTAGTTGCCTCATGGATGGTGCTGAAGTTGCATCTGGAGACAGGAAAGCTGTTGTGTTAGGATTCGTCAGAGGAGCACTTCTTTGGAATGCTTGTGTTATTTGAGGGAGTTGAGGTTACACACACTTTTGTGGAAGTTAGACCTCCCCATCGCATTCATAATCATCAAGCAAGCGCCAGCTTCATCTTTGGGATGGTAAACACACAAAACAAGTTATAAAAAAAACAAAGAAAAATAACAACCTTATTGAACACATACAATACCAATATCTGTAATTTAAGATACAAAAGAAACATTTTGCTCATGTAAACATTAATTGTGAATATTTGAGTTCTAATATATGGGCAATAAACATCTCTTATGTTGTTATGCTTAATCAAAAATCTATTGAAACATTTACTTCACAAATCAATGAGAAATGTGTATGCCCTTAATTTTTAATTTGTCCAATTAACTCATACACAATCTGACTTGGTTTTCCTTCTTAGTGTCATCAACAAATCTATCTCTGCCTCAGACTGAAGATCAGTCTGCAGCTCTGTCAGAGGCAGCTTATGTCGTAATTCGCTATGACAGAATTCAAAAATCAAATACATACATGCTTTGATTTGTTACTATTTTTTATTAATGTTTATTGTTACTATTAACATTTGTTTAATAAGTCACTTTATTATGAAAAGTATTTTTATACGTACTGCACTGGTATTTATAAGTACACATGACTTTTGTAAAAAGTCCAACTGTCTTGAGGTCGCTCCAAAATTTTGCTGCCCTCTGAATTGCTTCACTTTTATATGGAGGCCAGAAGAACACACCAAACCAAACATAGTTTCTGCTAACAACATGCAAATACTTTTTAATATTTCAAATGGAGAAGGATGAACACCACAAATGTGTCCTTCAAATTGACTCTGCCAGTGAGCCCAAGTCTAAGTACTTAAAACATGCTGTCTTATCTGAAAAATATCAGTACAAGAGTTGCCAGATTATAAAATAAATAAATACAGTGATTTTAAACTGACCCCCCATATCTTTAGTTCTTTTTTCTTTTTATGAATGACTAAATCATCATTAATAATGCTTGAGTTAACAGACATAATCAGATATAGACTTTCAAGTGACAAAAGCATTCAAACATGTATAGCACAATCTTACCTAGCACTGGGAAAGCCCCTTTGTTGTAAATGTTTGGTTTTTAGTGTTTTTGTGTTCTGTGCATCTTCAAGCAGACATCAGTTTTGTCTTTAAAGAGAGAGAGAGAAAAAAAAAACACATTATTGTAACACCTGAGTCTTTTGCCCTAGTGATCACCAGAGGTTGCTAGGCGTTTTAGAGACTTTTAGTTTGAAGTTTTGTGTTTACCTTCTTGTGTCTCTGTTCCTTGTTCCTGCTCTGATTGTTCCCAGCTGTGTCTCGTTTACCTTGTTTGCCCCAGTGTATATAATGTCCTTGTGTTTGCTCAGTCTTTGTCAGTTGTTGTTCTTGTGACTGTACATGTATTTTTTTTTTTTTTTTTTATTTATTTTTTTTTTTTTTTTTTTGTTGGGGGGGTTTTGTGCTGTTCTTGGGCTTTTCAAGTTTTGTATCTGGATTACTTCTATCTGTTTTGTTATTACATATAAGCTGCATTTAGATCCTGCTCTCTTGACTCTTCCTGCAAGCGTTACAGAACAACTGACCACACAACCATGGATCTAGCGGCTTTGCAACTGCTGTCTCTCAAACAGGGAGACTTAACCATCGAGCAGTACACTAAGTGTTTCTGCAGTCTCGCCCAGGATTTTAATTGGAGATTTGTTTCAATAAAAGGACATTTATTGTTTTGGACTCAAAGAGCCGGTGAAGTCCTGCCTGCCTAGAAGCAAGTGTGAACTCTTTAGTAGAATTCATTGACTATGCGTTGAGGTTCACATTCTCACACTGTGGAGTATGGTGGGAAACCTGTGCCGCTGCCAGTGCCTGCCACGGTCCTGCGCCTGAAGCCTCAACTGTGCCAGCATCCTCTGCCATGATGGCTGTTCCCACAGCAGTGGTCATCCAGAAAAGAGCTCCTACTCACCAGTCGCTGCCAGCTCCCACGGCTCAGGGGCCGTCGACGAGCCTATCCAGTCCCTCAAGTTTTCCATGCTCCCCAGTGCCTGGTTCCCTAGTACCTTGACCTCAGAGTCCCCAGCTGCTCTGAACTCTGAGCCTTCCACGGCTCCACCCTCCGAGCCTCCACCAAGTAAAGTCATTTTTATTTGTATAGCGCTTCTCGCTACTGTTTCAAAGCAGATTTACAGAATCCTGTATTAATAAAAAAAAATTAAACCGTAATATGTATAAGATCTTAGTGATCATTGTGTCATTTGATTAAATGATTGTGTATAAAATTGAAAGAATAATTGAATTTAGAACCCCTGTGAGTAAGCTGTAGTCAACTGTGGCAAGTAACACAAAACTCCATAAGATGTTGGTTAATGGAGCGCAATTATCTTGGGAGAAACCAGGCTCCCTGTGGGAGCCAGTTCTCCTCTGGCTAACCAGCATGAATGTAATGCAAATGTTATTTATGTGCAGGTCATGGTTTAAGATTAGTAAACTAAGTGTTAAGGTCCAGTGTTAAAAAAATAATGAACTGTAAGATTAATGACTAATGTCTTTTGAAATCCATCTTGGATTAACTGCAGAAGTTCTCAGATGCATTATCCTTTTGTTAGTTGGCTGATGAAGGCTTTTGTTGGCAATTAAATGATCGTCTATGTATTCCATTTCAAGAGTGTAGACCATCAATAGACAAAGGTGATGTAGGCAGAGATCAATGAGGTGCATCGCAGTTCAACCGGCAGGTCATTTTGTTGAGGTTCGGTGGGGGTCCGTCCAAGGTTCAGGCAGTGTCATATGAAGTATCCGACATCTTAATTGGAGTTGGCATCAGTTCATCCTCTGAAGTCCATCGTAAAAGACTGAAGTGATGTCTGGCTAGCACCGGCTGCATTTAGTCATCATTCAAACACATAGCAGTGGAGTCTGACACCAAGCAGGAAGGAGCTGGATCTGGCCAGCTCAGGTAACCTCAGGATATGAAAAGAACAAATAGAATAATATTAGCGTAGATGTCATTCAATTTTATGCAGAGTTCTAGATCATGATAGATGTTTATGGTTCTGGCAGACCTAACTAAATCAGCCTAATTGTGAGTTGATAAATTAGGTGTATACTTAGCTAAATAGATGAGCCTTTAGTCTAGACTTAAACTGAGTGAGAGTATCTGCATCCCGAACAGTGTTAGGGAGACTATTCCATAGTTTAGGAGCCAAATAGGAAAAGAATGTACCTCCTTTTGTGGATTTTTATATTCTAGGAACTATAGAACTATGGTCCAGAGCTGTCTGCTCTGTCTCCTGGCTGTCCGCCTGGTCTACTCTGGTCTCCTGGTCATCCACCTGATCTGCCCTGGCCAACTCTGGCTCACCTTGCGTACCTTGGCCGCCTGGTCCGTGTTGCAGTCTCGTTTCCCCGTGCTATCTTGGACTGCCGGTTCCATGATGTCCTGCTTTTTTGTGTTTGTGACGTTTAGGAGCACCAGAGTCGCTCCTTAATGGGGGAGCTATGTAACGCCTGAGACTTTTGCCCTAGCGGTCACCAGAGGTCGCTAGGTGTTTGAGACTTTTAGTTTGAAGTTTTGTTTACCTTCTTGTGTCTCTGTTCCTGGTTCCTGCCCTGATTGTTCCCAGCTGTGTCTCGTTTACTTTGTTTGCCCCAGTGTATATAATGTCCTTGTTTTTGCTCAGTCTTTGTCAGTAGTTGTTCCTGTTACTGTACATGGATTTTTTTTTGGTTTGTGCTGTTCTTGTGTCTTTCAAATTTTGTATCTGGATTATGTCTATCTGCTTTTGTTATTAAATATAAGCTGCATTTTAGATCCTGCTCTCTTGACTCTTCCTGCAAGCGTTACAATTGTAAAAAGTGTGTGTGTGGGGGGGTTTTATTTTATTTTTTTGGGTGTATGCAATAATTTGATCAGAACGACCATAACTTAATCTCAGTTTCTTCATATGAAGGCATTAATAAAGTGACGTGTTCATCTAACCATATAGAACCACAGATTTACTGAATTGGCTGGTATGTTCCATGTAGACCTAATATCTAAAGAAATTTACTTCATGTTTCAATTACAAATGTACATGCTCTTTTGTAAACTGTCTAAAAGCACTGTGAAGCTATAGTATAGGCTATGCTATCAAAATTACAGTGTTTGTAAATTTGTTCTTTTAAAGAATGGATGAACAGCATGTGTAAATTGCGAAAAATAAACCACTCCCTTATGTAAGCTCCGTTCTGAGCTCCACTGAGTCCCTTTGTTTGTAGGATACAGTGATAAACATATCACAACTGTTGATTTAGCTGTTTGTCTTCAAGCTAGTCCGTTGATATGTATCTGTGAAAGTCAACTTTTTTTTTTTTTTTAAATTTAGGCATCCTAATAATGTAAATACATTAAATTCACATTTAATTCACTAACTATACGTACCCCTACCTTGCACATACCTTACCACATGTACATACGTCATTCTGTTATACGCCCTATTATTTGTATGTCTATTTATACTCTTGTTTTATATTCTGTGTCTCACTGTAATGTAGTAAAAGTTACTTGTGTTTGTGAGAACACTTGGCAATAAGTAAGGAATAATTGACGACGGGCCATTGAGTGATTTAAAAAATAATGCACACCTGAGATGATAATGCGGTCACAACATGCAGCAGAGTGACTGTTGCACCTCAGATGTACTTTTTTTTTTAATAATTCAATGGTCTGTCATCAATTATTCCACTTATACTACAGTTACCACACCTTAATACATCGTTCAGGGTTTTATCTCTAGACATATTCTGGTTTTCATCTCTAAAACGCTCTTGTGAGCAGAACTACTTTCTTCTCCATGGATTCAGCGTCTTGTTCTGATACAGCTCAAGCCTTCGTTACTAGTTCAAAAATGTCACTATAGAACTAGCAACGGAGGATTGCGAGGCTCACACTGCTTTACTGGACCACTTACTCGAGTAACAAGTTAGCGCGTGTGTGTGTGAGATTGTGTGTGTTTGTTTTTGAGGGATCGAAAGAGAGAAGCTCAGAAACTGAGAGCGATCGCCTGTGGGATTACCTTTATTTGCTGCAGCTCTCAACAGAATTCTCTTCAAAATCGCCAAGATGTAAGTTTAAGCACTTCTCGGCAGCAGCAAGTGTCGCCATATTTCCGATGTAAACCTTAACTGTTTTCAACCCTACTGAGTTGCCGGTGACTGACATGATGGCTCTATTTCTCGCTCTTAAGTGTGTGCATAATGCATATATGTATGTGTCCACGTGCATGTGTGAGAGCTTAAGAGAGGGGGAGGGTGTTTCCCACAGGTATTTCAGATACTATAGAAACCGTTGTATTGATCAAGTGTATCTAGCTTTGATACATCTTCAGCCGTCATTGCTTGTTCGAAAATGTCACGTTAGAACTAGTAACGGAGGATGCGCTGCTTTTCGGCATTGGAGTAACAAGGTAGCGTGTGTGCGTGTGCATGCATGCACATGTATATGTTTGTGTGTGAGTGTGTGGGGGAGACGAGGGAGCTTTTCAACCGAAATTTAAATATATGTAGGAAATTATAGACATTGTTTGACGTTCTTAACCAGTTTTCTTTAATGTCTTTGTTTTAATTGGTTATTTTGTTGTGGTAGCCTGTAGGGCTCTTTGAAAGAACTGAAATAATATGGCGAAGTGATATTGAACCGTTATGCAGTCAAGACCTGGAACTACTTCATAGCTGTGCATTTACTTGGAAAAATAATTGCATGCCTTAGAATGTCCATCAACCAATCAGAATCAAGCATTCAACAGACCCGTGGTATAAAGCTCATTCTGATTCTAAAATCTTCAGAGTTTGATTTCTACTGGCCGCCATTTCTGTTTTAAATTTACCTACGTCATGCGAAAAGTTAGCTGTGATTGGTTTAACACAATCTTCTTCTGGCATTTTATTGCTGGTTGAAAAAACCAATGTAAAAGATGCATTTCCACCACCTACTGGATCGAAGTGAAAAAACAGTTTGAAAGGGGCAAAAAGAGAGAACAAAATTATTAAAAATGATATATGTCCTAAATCCAGTCCAGTCTCTAATAATTGAACAATTCATGATATATTCTTGATTCCTCTGGGCCATTACTTAAAAGGACCTGGAGTGAAGTATTGTTGATTCACATTGATCTTAGTGCCTAAATTTGTTGAAATCTTTCTTTTATTTTCAGCACAGTTTAGAAGTACATGCTTTACTGTCTCTGGTCAACACAGTTTTCACAGTCACTAGACTCTTGCTTTACAATTATGTACAAATTATGATTTAAGCCAGAATTTCCTATACACAGTGTAGGGCTTTACTGGTTGTTTAGATCAGTGTTACTATCAGAAATAATTAATAATTATTTCTTTAGTTTATTAATTAATATTTAAATTAATTAACTAAATCTAACTCATTAAAACCTCATATGGGGCTCCATATGTTTAGGAGCGGGTTTGGTTATTAGCAATAATTAATAATTATCAAAGATAATTATTAATTATTAAAATCAATAGAACATTGATGAGAATCAGTGTTAGCTTTTCTAATCCTTTAAATCAACAATTATCAAAGATAATCGTCAATTATCAAAAATCAACAGAATGTTAATAAGGATTAACATTGACGGGGCACCACCCTGGAATCAGGGACTAATAACCAGATAATATAACAGTCTCAATATTAGATTGTTTTCTTAAGAAAATCGACATCCGAAGAATATCGATTTTTGGGAAAAAAACAATGAATGAAGGCTTGAATCCGAGCACTGACAGCCCGTCAGCATGACACAAGCGTATGCAAAACAAACCAAAACACTTCTCTTTGTAATATAAACAAAGTTTATTTATGCAGTAATATCAATTAATAATTAATACAATGCAGTCAATAAACGTCCGACTTACAACTACAAACTAAACAGTGATATGATTAGATATGGAAATCAAAATAATCTTATAACACATGAGGGTGTGTGTGTGTGTGTGTGTGTGTGTGTGTGTGTGTGTAAGGAGGGACGCGCACAAAATGGCGGACGTGACTCTCGTGGAGAGTATGTCACGCGAGATTTCCGGCCAGGGAATATGGCCGCGAATGTGGGCGGAGAGAAACCAGTCAATGGCGTCTACCAGTTACCGCGTGTATCCGCTTGTACGATAGCTTAGGGACAAAGCTGAGCTTTATCACGAAGCTATCTACGAGCCAAAAATGTGTGCCAGAATGTTTGTGAGGGGTCGCGTGTGTGTGTGTGGTTAGTATGAGAGAGAGAGAGAGAGAGAGAGAGAGAGAGACAGAATTAAGTGACGGCTCCAAAGCCGATTTCACGATCGTGGGAGAGAAAGCAGCTGTTAGTTTATCACTCAGAGACGCGGTGGACGGCTCGTAAACAGTCCCGCGTTCTTTGATTATTTAATGGATAAACTCAGTTTGCCGGTCTCACCCGCGATGGCGAAAATGCACAACAGTCCAGTTTGGTTGGACCACAATACAGCAAATCAAATTCGTGATAATTAATACCCTGAGTATTAATAATGAGCGGACATGCCGGTCCGTAAACTGTACAAACAAAAACCTTGAAACACAAGAATAACACACTATAATATTCTATCTCTTCCCAGACGTAAACCTCTTACTTGAATCGCACGAGGATGCAGAATGTGTGTTCATCCATCCTTTAACTCAGACTCGGTTCCCTGTGGCTCGGGTGATGACGGGAGGCCATTTCCTCGCTCTGTCAGCGGGTGGTACAGCTGCTGATTCTCGGCGGGCTGGCGGAGAAATCAGAAATGTCGACTTGATTGAAGATGGAAGAGAAATCTTTAATCTCTTCACTTCTGCAGGCAAACAGATGAAGATGCGGATTGCTCGGCGGTCTCCTTCAGATCCGTAGAGTGTTCGGTTGAACACAGAGTAATCTCAACTCGTCCAGCGAGATGGAGATTGTATGGCCACAGTTTCAAGTCGTACGTTACTTCGCTGCTCTCAAGGCTACACTTGAGAGCAGCGATGAGCTGCGTCTACGCACGGTGAGCAAAGTTGCTGGAAGCAAATCCCGGAAGCATTTCAGAGGTATTTCTACTCCTGATGATGTCATGGTTGAGGTGCGTTCTGTCGTGTGCCTCATCCAATAGGAGTTGAGAGTTCAATCCTTTAGTGAGCAAGGCTTCATGGGATTTGTAGTCTGTTTTGGACTCCCTTTGTTTGATTTTGGCGCGGTTTTTATCAGTAAGATTTACGACTTATGTGGGGGCCTGAGTTAGGTTTTACAACTGTGTTAGGCCTGCCTTTGTCTTCTGTCTGACTACATGAGGCCCAACAACAGTCAAGGTATAATAATGTCCTTTCGTCTGTTGCCATATTTAACCCTCTCAGCACCAACCTGTTTTTTTAATATTATACAGATGTGTCCCCCATGATTCTCTATCCCAGAGCTGCTGACAAGTACAAAAGTGTTTTCATAACTTATGAAATATGATTATTTACTCCACCATACTGTCAAACAAATGGTCAAAACATCATACAGATCGGAAAATTCTCAAGTGGAATAAAATAAGTATTGTTTTACTCACATATCAGATATATAGCATAAAAGACCTGAGAAAAAAAGAACAGAGTTGATAAGTTGTAAATAGATATGTCTTCGAGTTTTTGCTTGTTTATGAAAAAAACAGAAAATAAAAACAGAAGATGCTCAAAAAAAAAAAGAAAAAAAAGAAAAATGAGACTAGTCCAAATACAATGTGTCACAGTCACTGATCAGTGTATCCATTATGATGCATAGATAAAATAATCTTGGAGAAAATGCGCTGCTACCTCAGATAATTTCTTGTCATGCTGGGGGTGGTCTCTGGTAACAAAGTCGACCAATCACAGCTGTTGTGGTCTGTGTCGAAGTGACACGCAGTTACATTTTTGAACAGGTGTACGTAGCCAGGGCCGTAACCGCAATATACATTGAGGGGGACAAGTCCCCCGCCAATAATTGATATCCTTGTTGCTGTTCTGCTGCAGTCCATTATGTGCTGCTGTATAATTGTCATTAATTTGTTGCAAGAATAACATAATGGTTTAAAAAAGTTAAATTTTTACCGTAAATGTTTAAAGTACATTTTCCATCTTTAGGTGATCTAGTCCTTTAACTGGTGGCTCATTTTTTTTGTGCACAGACCTGATAAGGACATACTTAAAATAAAATTGTCTCTTTTAAAAAAAAAAAAAAAAAGACTCTTAGGAGATTTAGATCAACATTTAGAATTAATTAAAGACAAAGATATTATTTAAAAAATCTTAAATTGATTGTAAATTATTACCTAATAATATTTGCATAAAAAAATATATGACACTGTCCTTGTCACAACCTAAAAACTCAAATGAAGCCAGAAGTCATAGGTCTAATGTTCTAGTTCTATTCTGAGGGTGATAACACACTACTTTGTGTTTTATAAATCATTATCTTAGACAATGTCAAGTGAATTTTCTAAAACTTCAAAGCCTGTCAGATTACCACATTCATTACATTCCTTTACAATGTACACACATTCGCTCTTTGTCTTAAGCCTGATTCGCTGAAAACTACTCTGTTAATGTTTTCACATTCAAAATGATGAATGGCATACGAATCACATACTGTACATGACAATTTTTTAATTCAAAACAGCGAATTTCTTATAGTTTGCACCCTTGGAATTGAATGTCGGTCGGTACAACATTTTAATCATAAAACAGTGGTCAAATGTTGCATGTTTAGTTAGATATTTACATCTTACATAACACAAACACTCTTAACCTGAACTGCTTGCTGATGCGCGGTGCTGGAATAATCCACGAGTTTCCCGCTTAGTGTCTTAAACTTGAGTCCCGTGACTTCCGCCTTCATCAATTTGATTGGCTATCTTAAATGACATTGACGAGCATTGTTAGACTACTGAGCACGCTAAATAATTACACCTTTTTTTTTTACACCATTGTGCTGTTCCTGCAACAACTCAATGACAACAGAACAGCAACATATCAATTATTGGGGTGGACAGTCTGGCCATATCTGATTATTGGAGGGGACTTGTCCCCCTCAGTATATATTGTGGTTACAGCCCTGGATAAAACACAAAGTAGAGCGTTTTCATCCCCAGATTAGAACTAGAACATTAGACCTGTGACTTGTGGCTTCAGTTGAGTTTTTAGGTTGTGACAAGGACAGTGTCATATATTTTTAGTGCAAATAGTATTAGGTAATAATTAACAATCCATTTAAGATTTTCTAAATAATTTCTTAATGTCTTTAATAATTTCTGGATTTTTGCACAGCATCTCCTAAGAGTCTTCTTTTATAAGACACCATTTTATTTTGAGCATGTCCTTGTCAGGTCTGTGCTCAAAAAATGTGCCACCAGTTAAAGTAGTAGAATGTGCTCTAATGAGGACGGTGGCGTAGTGACTCACCTCAATCCAGGTGGCAGAGGACGAATCTCAGCTGCCTCTGCATCTGAGACCGTCAACCCATGCATCTTATCATGTGGCTTGTTGAGTGCATTACTGCAGAGATATAGCGTGTGTGTGGAGGCTTCACGCCATCCACTGCAGCACCCACGCACAACTCACCACACGCTCCACCGAGAGCAAACCACATTTTGGCAATCACAAGGAGGTTATCCCGTGTGACTCTACCCTCCCTAGCAACTGGGCCAATTTGGTTGCTTAGGAGACCCGGCTGGAGTCACTCAGCACACCCTGGGATTCAAACTAGCAAACTCCAGGGGTGGTAGCCAGCATCTTTACCACTGAGCTACCCAGGCCCCCGGAAAATGTACTTTTACTCACTCATTTATTCACCCTTATATTGTTCAAAACCCATATGCTGTTACTTTTTCTTGGAACATAAAAATAGATATTTTAAGCAGCTCTAGTCAATAGAATAACAGTTTATAGTGAGCAGGATCTGTCAAGCTTCATAAAGGACAAATACTATAAATTGTTATTAAAGGTTCAGTATAAAGACATCAGTATGGGCTACTTTTATGGTATTTTAATGATGATTTTTTTCCCCCTCTTTGGACCTTGATAGCAGTGGTCAGTATGGAGTGTTTTTATATGTAAAAGAGCAGCGTTAGGATTCTTTTTTAATGAATTTTTTTTATTGATTCCTACATTAAACAAAGAAGAGCAAAAACATATATACATGGAATCAACATTTAAACCCCACAACCGCCCTGACCCCCAACAAACATCCCTGTGGTCACACATGAGTATATACACATGATTATAGACACACACACAAAAAAAATAAATAAAATAATAATCACACGTCCAACAATGTCAGATATCCGCCCCATTTCTCCATCAACAAATTTAATTTCCCTAGTCTTCTAAAAGACCCTTCTTCAAAGGCCGCCCTCCCCATCTCCGAGCACCACTCCTGAAAAGAGGGCACTCCAGCAGACCTCCAACCCCTTAAAAGAATCTGTCTGTGATCATGACGCTGGTTAGCACCCAACTCTTTATGTGTCTATTCTCAACGTTGATGACCACCCCATCGCCCAAAATACAGAGTCTGGGGCAAAATGAAACCCGAGTGCCCAATGTATCACACACAAGACTCTGAACCTTCAACCAAAACTCCTGGATCTTAACACCCCCAAAAGACATGGGTTATGTCTCCATCCAGCAGGTGGGTGTGTCTTTAAGACTAAGCCTATACAATCTAGAGGGGGTCCAGTAGAATCGATGTAAAATCTTGAATTGCATAAGGTGCACCCTTGCATCTCTAGATGCAGACTTGATTTTTTTTTAATCCTAGCCCACTCTCCCTCCTCTAATATCAAGTTTAAATCTTTCTCACATAATCTCTTGAGAGAAGTTGAAGCTCTGTCCCCCAGACTCTGAATTAGCAGGGAGTAATACACTGATGCCTCATGACCTTTTCCAAATGTGGTACTCACCACTCCCAGAGTATCTGCCGCTTTTGGGGGGGGGGGGGTATGCTACTCCCAAAAATAGTACAGAGCAGGTGGCACAGCTGTAAATATCTAAAGAACTGAGATCTGGGAATCCCAAAATATTGAACCAGATTTTCAAAGGATCTCAACACTCTGCTCTCATATAGGTCACCGAGTGTATTAGCCTCCCTCACAATCCACTCTGACGAGCAGAAAGGGGACTTATTAATACATTAAATTTGGGGTTGAGCCATAAGCTCGAGGCAACATTTAAATGTCCGAATTAAACACTCTAGACACTTTTGTCCATACCGAGTGTGAATGCGAGATAATGGGTGTAATTTAACTTCTCCGGTTTGTTTGATAGAAAGGCTTTGTAATGGCGAAATAGGGGCAAGAACTTCCTATTCAATACAAAACCAGGGAGGGGCTCTCTCTGGTGGAAGCGACCAATGAGCCAAATGTCCGAGACCGAATGCATAATAATAATACAAAATCTTTGGTAGGCCTAGCCCACCTTTATCAATCGGCCTGAAATGTAATCTGGGACGTTTCCCATTCCAAATGAAGGACTTCACTATGCTATCAAATTGCTTGAATAAGAGAGGGGGGACATCTATAGGGAGTGACTATAGCAGGTAGATGAATTTTGGAATACAATTCATTTTAATAACATTAACCTTCCCAATCATAGATAAATGTAATGAAGCCCACCTGCCCACATTGCTCGAAAACCTTTTTATTAAAGGGTCAAAATTAACTCCAACTAAATCACACAAATCTGCTGGGAATAAAGTACCCAAATACTTAATGCCCTGTTTGGGCCACTGAAAGGCACCTGGCTGAAAAGCCATTATCGGGCAGTACGCTGTCAGAGCCAAAGCTTCAGATTTAGACCAATTAACTCTGTATCCTGAGAAATTAGAAAAGGAATTAATAATTCTGTGGAGGCAAGGCATAGATCTAGAAGAGTCAGAGACGAATAATAAAATATCATCTGCGTAAAGCAGAAGCTTATGCACCACACCTCCCACCATCACCCATGGAAAATCATCCTCCTTTCTTATCGTGGCTGCTAATGGTTCCAGGGCAAGACAGAACAATAATGGGGAAAGAGGATAACCCTGCCGGGTGCCGCTATCCAGAGTAAAATAATCTGAAATTAATCCATTTGTTTGTACCGCTGTTACCAGGTGTCTATAAATTAATTTAATCCATCCAATAAAAGTATTCCCGAATATTTCCAAAATCTTAAAAAGATAATCCCATTCTACTATATCAAACACCTTTCGGCGTCAAGTGAGATGGCCGCAACTGGAGTCTGATCATTCGCCACTGACCACGTAATACTGATGAAACGCCTAATGTATGAATGAAGCCTTGCTCACTAAAGGATCGAACTCTCAACTCCTACTGGATGAGGCACACGACAGAACACCCCTCAACCATGACGTCATCAGGAGTAGAAATACCTCTGAGATCCTTCTGGGCATCGCTTCCAGCAACTTTGCTTGCCATGTGTAGATGCAGCTCATCGCTGCTCTCAGGTGTAGCTTCATGGCACAAGGAAGTCTGAGAATCAGCAGCCGTACCACCTGCCGACAGAGCGAGGAAACGGCCTCCCGTCATCATCCGAGCCTCGAGGAAAGGAGTTGGAGTCAAACGACGGATGAACACACATTCTACCTGCAACCTCATGCCATTCAAGTAAGAGGTTTACGTCTGGGCAGAGATAGAATATTATAGTGTGTTATTCTTGTGTATCAAGGTTATTGCTTGTACAGTTTACGGACCGCCGAGTCTGCTCATTGCTGCTAAAAAATACTTAAGGTATTACTGTAATGTACTGTTATCACGAATGAGATATTTGCTGTGTTGTAGTCCAACCACGTTGGACTGTTGTGTATTTTCACCATCGCGGGTGAGACCGGCACACTGAGTTTATCCATTAAAGAACCAAAGACCGCGGGACGGTTTACGAGCTATTCACCGTGTCTCTGAGTGATAAACTAACAGCTGCTTTCTTTCCCACGATTGCGAATCCAGCTTTGGTGCTGCCACTTTATTCTCTCTCTCTCTCTCTCTCTCGTACTAACCACACACACACACGCGACCCCTCACAAACATTCCTGCACACACTTTTGGCTAGTAGATAACTTAGTGATAAAGCTCGGCTTTGTCCCTAAGTTATCGTACAAGCGGAGACATGTGGTAAACAGGCAGACGCCATTAACCAGCTTCGATCACGTTTCTCTCTTGTTGAATTTGCAAAGTCTGGAACAAGAAAATGTTGTGGTTCTTCCAAGAAAGCCTTCCTTTACTCCTCGCTTCACGCAACACGAGATCTTTATCGGATGATCTCAGAAATTTGGCCAAAATGTATGTCTCCCTCAGTGGATCTCCGAGCTGGGACTCTGTGAGCTCATTCAATTTCCAGCTTAAAGTGTGTCTTCTTGTGTTTATCCACACTCATGCTACAATTCAGCCAACAGCATGTATTTTTCGGTTAACTTTTGGTTAACCAGACTCAAGCTTTTGATTGACCGGACTCACACCAGACTTCAGCCAAATGCTATTTCACACAGAGGTGTTAAACTTTCACTGCCAGAAGTGCCAAAATTAAGCCAGATTTGGCCCAAATCTTGGTGCTATCTGGGGTCTGTTTTCAGCGCAAAGTCTAAACTCAGTTCCTGCATTTGCAGTTTGGAGATCCCACCAGCAGGTGATAATAATGTCCAAACCCTGAAAATATAGTGGAACATCAAATGATGTCCCTGACAATCACTGTTGTAGCTGTTGTATGAAACAAAAATGTATATGTGATATGAGATTTGTGTTAAACTTTCTAGAGTTAATGGTTTATTTTTCAATTATTATTATTATGTTTATATTTACAATTGTATTTATTATCTAATTTGTATTAATATTTTTTCCACCTGTTGTCGTAGAGTGACTTTTAAGTCACTGCAAAAGATGCTGGAGATGGAAGAAAGTTGGAGAGGGTAAAATGTTTGGATTTTACAGGAGGTGGTTATATAAAGGTGACCAGATTTCTGAAATGAAAAACGGGGACATTTCTAGTTCAGTGGTAAATATGTCATTGAAATTTCACGTTACTTATCTATTATTTAAAAAACAGTGACAATTCGGATGTTATGTATTTTGACCATGGTGAATGTAGTAATGAGATGAACTATGGTATATCATATGTCATGTTGAATATTTCTCAATGAAATTCCGATACAGAGATAAAGTTGATAATTTTTAATTGTCTTCTGTTACATGCGTTCATTCTTTTCTACACTGTATACAGTAGATGATGCTGTGGTATAAATGTGAACTAAACAAACTTATATAAACAATGGTTGAATATAGGAACTATTGCAGCTGACTCCATAACGCAGGGACACCTGCCCTTGGACACACTTTTTGCATCACTCTTCTTACTCTCTTCTAAAATTCCTTCTCTTCTCCTCTTTTCCTTCACCTTTACCTGGCACTTTCCTAAAAGTAAGATGGTAGGCTACTAATTTGCTTGCTGGCAATCTGTCAGAGGAATTTCAAAAGAAGTGAGCTCAATTGACTACCATTTCCCTCAGCATTACAACTGAAATCATATGAAACACACTATGGACAATATCAAGGCCTGGAATAATTTCTGAAGGGGGGATTGTTCATATTGTTGCCTCATAATGTTCAGGATTTTTTCCATTTTGTAGTCATAACACAAAAATATTCAATATTGTATAATAATAATAATTATTATTATTACACTATTTCATCTAACTGTTTCTATCAGTTATCTCATATGGTATCTCATATGGACCTGTTTTTCCTAATTATACCTTTGATTTTGATCAACTCTTATCCATTATGATGCTTCTTTTCGGTCACTTGTTTCCCAGCAAGGTGCAGCGTAATCTATGCTGTAACGTACATTTATTGTTGTTCCCTATCTGTCACTCACTCAACGTTGTGTCGATGTAGTGTAGGGCTTTACTGGTTGTTTAGATCAGTGTTACTATCAGAAATAATTTATAATTATTTCTTTAGTTATTAATTAATATTTTAATTAATTAATTGAATCTAACTCATTAAAACCTCATATGGGGCTCCAGTAGATGTAGTGCGCTACATTTAGGAGCAGGTTTGGTTATTAGCAATAATTAATAATTATCAAAGACAATTATTAATTATTAAAATCAATAGAACATTGATGAGAATCAATGTTAGCTTTTCTAATCCTTTAAATCAACAATTATCAAAGATAATCATTAATTGTTAACATCGATGAAACATTAATTAAAATTAACACTAGCTTATTAATCATTCAAATTCAACAATCATCAAAGATAATGATCAATTATCAAAAATCAATAGAATATTAATAAGGATTAACATTGACAGGGCACCACCCTGGAATCAGGGACTAATAACCAGACAGTATAACAGTCTCAATATTAGATTGTTTCCTTAGGAAAATCGACATCCGCAGAATATCGATTTTCGGGAAAAAAAACAATGAATGAAGGCTTGAATCCGAGCACTGACATCCCATCAGCATGACACAGGCATATGCAAAACAAACCAAAACACTTCTCTTTGAAGTATAACAAAGTTTATTTATGCAGTAATATCAATTAATAATTAATTCAATGCAGTCAATAAACTTCCGACTTACAACTACAAACTAAACAGTGATATGATTAGATATGGAAATCAAAATAATCCTATAACACATGAGTGTGTGTGTGTGTGTGTGTGTGTGTGTAAGGAGGGACGTGCACAAAATGGCGGATGTGACTCTCGTGGAGAGTATGTCATGCGAGACTTCCGGCCAGGGAATATGGCCACGAATGTGGGTGGAGAGAAACCAGTCAATGGCGTCTACCAGTTACCGCGTGTATCCGCTTGTACGATAGCTTAGGAACAAAGCTGAGCTTTATCACGAAGCTATCTACGAGCCAAAAATGTGTGCCAGAATGTTTGTGAGGGGTCGCATGTGTGTGCGTGTGTGTGTGTGTGTGCGTGTGTGTGTGTGTGTGTGTGTGTGTGGTTAGTACGAGAGAGAGAGAATTAAGTGACGGCCCCAAAGCCAATTTCGCGATCGTGGGAGAGAAAGCAGCTGTTAGTTTTTCGCTCAGAGACGCGGTGGACGGCTCGTAAAAGTCCCGCGTTCTTTGACTCTTTAATGGATAAACTCAGTTTGCCGGTCTCACCCGCAATGGCGAAAATGCACAACAGTCCAATTTGGTTGGACCACAATACAGCAAAACAAATTTGTGATAATTAATACCCTGAGTATTAGTAATGAGCGGACATGGCGGTCCGTAAACTGTACAAGCAAAAACCTTGAAACACAAGAATAACACACTATAATATTCTATCTCTGCCCAGACGTAAACCTCTTACTTGAATCACATGAGGATGCAGAATGTGTATTCATCCGTCCTTTAACTCAGACTCGGTTCCTCGAGGCTCGGGTGATGACAGGAGGCCGTTTCCTCGCTCTGTCGGCGGGCATGGCTGCTGATTCTCGGTGGGCTAGCGGAAAACTCAGAAATGTCGACATGATTGAAGATGGAAGAGAAATCTTTAATCTCTTCACTTCTGCTGGCAAACGGATGAAGATGCGGATTGCTCGGCGGTCTCCTTCGGATCTGTTAGAGTGTTCGGTTGAACACAGAGTAATCTCAACTCGACCAGCGAGATGGAGATTGTATGGCCACAGTTTCAAGTCGGACGTTACTTCCTTGTGCCACGAAGCTGCACCTGAGAGCAGCGATGAGCTGCGTCTACACATTGCAAGCAAAGTTGCTGGAAGCAAATCCCGGAAGCATTTCAGAGGTATTTCTACTCCTGATGATGTCATGGTTTGAGGGACGTTCTGTTGTGTGCCTCATCCAATAGGAGTTGAGAGTTCGATCCTTTAGTTAGCAAGGCTTCATGGGATTTGTAGTCTGTTTTGGACTCCCTTTGTTTGATTTTGGTGCGGTTTTTATCAGTAAGATTTACGACTTGGTATGTGGGGGCCTGAGTTAGGTTTTACGACTGTGTTAGGCCTGCCTTTGTCTGAATACATGAGGCCCAACAGTAGTGACACTAGGGGTCACTCTTAGGAGCCCGAGACACCTCTGGTCTTTGATAAAAGGTCAATGAAAATTGGCGAGTGATATTTGCATGCTACTCCCCCGGACATACGGGTATAAAAGGAGCTGGTATGCAACTACTCATTCAGATTTTCTCTTCGGAGCCGAACGGTCATGCTCACTGAGCTGAATTCCCACAACTGTTCATTCACCTCTGCTGGATCTGACGGCGCATTTCAGCGGCTTCTCCCCCCTCTGCACTGGTGCACTGCAGAGAATGCCCCTGGGCACTTCGGCAGAAATAAAAGAGTATATTTCACTAAAAGAGTATATTTCTCTAAAAGAGTATATATCTCTAAAAGAGCGGCACAAAGACGCATCTATTTAAAGATGCCTTTCGTTTGTGTGTTATTCCTGGTTGCGCTTGTTATCTCTCGCCTTCTGACGGTCACAATCACTGTCTTTCATGTCTGGGCACTGCTCACGCGGAGACAGCACTCGTGGATGGATCATGTGAGAACATGTCCATGGCGACGATGCGATCGCGGCTTACCTTCGTAAGAAAGCAAGCCACCCCAGAGGCTCCCCGCCTCGGTCCTTCTACCCACAGGTATGAGGCCAGCGCGGCTAGCACTGGGGGCAATTTGGGGACCCCAATGGGACCACCTCTGCCGGGTATCCCCCCATGGACCTCCCATTCCCCAGCATGCTCATCTGCCCCGATCGGGCTTCCGGATGAGTCCGCCGGCTCGTCTCACGGTGAGTTCGACCTCTTATTCGGAGCCCGCGAAGGTGATGAGCTCTCAAGCGCAGCATCAGAGAGCGGGCTCATCCAGTCGGACGTGGAAGCCTCAGCTGGACTCCTCCCTTCGGGTGCAGTCGCCCAGTCACAGGCTGATACGGAGATGATGACATGCTTTCCCGGGCAGCCGCGAGCGTCAGGCTAGAGTCGAACCCTCCGCTCTCCACTGAACCCTCGCGACTCGATGATTGGTTCCTGGGCTCACGGCACTGCTCAAAGCCATGCCCCGCCCCCGTTCCTTTCTTCCCGGAAGTACATGAAGAGCTGACAAGGTCGTGGGAGGCACTTTTTACTGCCCGGTCATGATCTTTCAGCTTCCTTGCCCTCACTACCCTCGATGGTGGGTGGTCAAGGGCTATTCGGCAATCCCCCCGGTGGATAAAGGGGCTCGCGGTGCACCTATGCCCGCAGAGCGCCGCCACCAGGCGCGGGCACCCAAAGCTCCTGTCCAAGGCCTGTAGGTTTACGTCGTCTCTGACAGCCAAGGCCTACAGTGCTGCTGGACAAGCTACCTCTGCCCTGCACGCCATGGCTCTCATGCAAGTCCGCCAAGGCGCTAAAGGAACTGCACGAGGGTAGTTCCACCCAGGGATTGATGCAGGAGCTGCGCTCGCCGACAGACCTCGCTCTCCGTGTGATGAAGGTCACGGCGCGGTCTCTCGGGCAGGCGATGTCCACCTTGGTTGTCCAGGAGCGCCACATTTGGCTCAACCTGGTCGAGATGGGAGAGGCCGACAAGGCACGGTCCCTTGCTGCCCCATTTCCCAAGTTGGCCAGTCCGGCGACACCGAGGACTTTACCTAGCAGTTCTCAGTGGTGAAGCAGCAGATGGCGGTTATACAACACATCCTGCCCCGGCACAGCTCAAGATCCCGCACCGCGTCTGCTCGTCACCAAGAGCGTCCCCCTGCGGTGACTGCATCGGCTCCGCCGCAGCCCGCCACTGCGGCCCGGCCCCGGCATGGAGCCCACCGCAGAAAGAAGATGCCTCCCGTCTCGCGGCCGCCAAGAACCCGCGAAAGGCTTCGAAGCACCCCTGAGACAGGTGACCCAAGGACGACGAAACCTGCTGCTCTGGAGCTGGTAAGCAGACCACTCAATCCCCTGGTCGAGGGCCGGGAGGAGAATCTTTTATTAACTTTTGCATTTAATTGCGATGCATGCCCAAGTGGCTGCAGTACCCAAGAGTTCAGTAAGAGCGGTTTCCTTGTTCCCTGGGTCACATATCCAGTGTGCATGGCCGTCATCACGACCACCATCCACCACTCTATTTGGCAGGTTTAGCGGTCCAGCGGCGGTCTCTCCGCCCAGCTGTGGCACAAATCCGCCCCCGATGTGACAGTGTCCAAGGGTCACGAGGACAGGCCCCTTCCTCCCCCGTCCCAGGCTGTTCTGGGGGTGGTCACAAGGAGCCAGGTAAGTACTTTGATGTCCCTGAACTCAGCATGGCCACGACACGGTGTGGCACCTCAGGCTCTGCCCTGCCGTGAGGCCCCATCCGCCGGTACGTCTGACGAGATTGTCCCTCTGGCCGAAATGAAGAAGGGGTTTTACAGCCCCTACTTCATTGTACTGAAAAAAGGCGGTGGGTTGCGGCCAATCTTGGACCTGTGAGTACTGAACTGGGCTTTGCACAGACTCTCGTCCTAGATGATGATGCAAAGACACACTCTAGCAAGCATCCGGCATCAAGATTGGTTCGCGGCGGTTGACCTGAAGGTCTACTTCCACATCTCGATTCTACCTCGACACACACCCTTCCTGCAGTTTGCATTTGAGGGTCGGGCGTATCAGTACAAGGTCCTCCCTTTCGGTCTGTCCTTGTTCCCTCACGTCTTCACGAAGGTCACAGAGGCAGCCCTTGCCCCGCTAAGGGAAGTGGGCATTTGCATCCTCAACTATCCTGACGGTTGGCTAATCCTAGCTCACTCTTGGGATGTGTTGTGTGCACACAGGGACCTGGTGCTCTCGCACCTCAGCCGACTAGGGCTTCGGGTCAACTGGGAAAAGATCAAGCTCCTCCCGGTTCAGAGCATCTTTTATCTCGGCTTGGAGTTGGACTCAGTCTCGTTGACGGCGTGCCTCACGAATGAGTGTGCACAGTCGGTGCTTTGAAGGCATTCAGACAGAAGACAGCAGTTCCACTGAAACTGTTTCAGAGGCTCCTGGGGCATATAGCATCCTCAGCAGTGGCCCCAGTGGCTCCAGACTCGAGTCCCGAGATGGGCATGGCACCGTGGGACACATCACGTGGCAATCACACCGGTCTGTCACCGCCTCTTCAGCCCTTGGACCGACCTCACATTTCTACGGTCAGGCATTCCCCTAGAGCAGGTCTCCAGGCACGTCGTGGTTACGAAAGAGGCCTCCAAAATGGGCTGGGGCACTGTATGCTTCTGGACGGGTCCGTGGCTACGTTGGCACATCGTTGGGTGTGGTCTCCATGGTGTCTTTCCCTTGGGAGGGACACCCCCCCAATGTAGACCTGGTGGCCCCAGTCGGTTAACTCTTTTTTTGGGGAGAGGAAAAATAAGAGGCCATGACTGGGCTAGACTGTCTCTATCTTTTGGGCAGTCGACTTGTCCCCTAAGGGCCGTTCGACACTCATAACAGTGTTAGGGGAGGTTACGTGTTGGCCTGGTGCACTGGCTAAGAGGCACACAGTGGTCTACCCATCACACACCGCCAGATCATGTAACACAGTTCAGCCAGTTGTGGTGTTTCATATAGGGACCCCTAGTGTCACGACATCGACACAACGTCGAGTGAGTGACAGATAGGGAAAGTCCTGGTTACTTGCGTAACCTTCATTCGCTGATGGAGGGAATGAGACATTGTGTCCCTCCTACCACAACGCTGGACTACCCGCTGAAATGGCCGGGACCTTGTCTCGGCTCCTCAGCACAAAACCTGAATGAGTTGTTGCATACCAGCTCCTTTTATACCCGTATGTTCGGGGGAGTGGTATGCAAATACCACTCGCCAATTTTCATTGGCCTTTTATCAAAGACCAGAGGTGTTTCGGGCTCCCAAGAGTGACCCCTAGTGTCACTACATCGACACAACGTCTCATTCCCTCCATCAGGGAATGGAGGTTACGCATGTAACCAGGACGTTACATACGTAACCGAGACGTTCCCTTACGATTCAGTACACTTGACATTGCGTCACTAAGCTGACACTATGGGGAACAGATTCCCATCATGCCACACAATACGACATAACCTTCCCAGAGAGGAAACATTCCGTGCAAGTGAATGACCCTCATGGTGAGCCAGGAGGGGAACACTCAGAATATATATGTGAACTATGGTCATATAGTATGAATTAAACCCTTCACGAACCCAGTTGGGAAGGAAGTTTATTTGTAATGAAAGTGGCACAACGAGAGGTACAACGGTTTGAATGCAGGCAGCTGTGTAAAATGACAGGGAGCCCGTACTTAAAAAGAGGGGCATAAGTATATGTTTGGCCAATGAAATAGCAAACATTTATGTTATGTCTAGGTTGTAAAACCTTGGTAATGTGTTTTGAGAAGACCATCCTGCTGCAAAACATATGTCTTGTAAGGACACACCGTTTGTCCATGCCCATGAAGAGGCCACACCTTTAGTTGAGTGTACTTTAACACCAACTGGACAATTCGCAACCTGCGACTCATAAGCCAGGGCAATCACATCAACGATCCAGTGAGAAAGTCTTTGCTTGGAGATAGACATTCCTTTCGTGCGTCCTCCATAGCACACAAAGAGCTG
Source organism: Myxocyprinus asiaticus (assembly GCF_019703515.2). Lineage (NCBI taxonomy): Eukaryota > Metazoa > Chordata > Actinopteri > Cypriniformes > Catostomidae > Myxocyprinus > Myxocyprinus asiaticus. The sequence continues at coordinate 61,740,511 of NC_059345.1, read as the reverse complement.
GTCAGACAGTCTGAATTGGCGTTTGCGCTCAATGTATGTGTGTAGCGCTCGCAAGGGTCATAAAAAGTTCAAGGACTGTTCCTCATCCGAATTAAATGGAGGAGGGAAAAAGGCTTGAAGGTGAACCACCTGCGCTCTTAAGGGTGTGGTTAGAACCTTAGGCACATAGCCTTTCCTGGGTTTGACAGTGGTTTTGAAAAGACCCGGACCAAACTCCAGACATGAATTGTCAACTGACAGTGCTTGCAAACCACCGACCCGTTTTACTGAGGCCAAATCCAGCAGTAATGCGGTCTTAAGAGAAAGCACAAGCAATTCAACATAGTCCAGAGGCTCAAAGGGAGGCCCCGCGAGCACTTTTAGGACCAAAGTTAGGTCCCAAGTCAGGACTGTAGCCGGGTGAGAGGGATTAGCCACCCCACCCCCTTAAAATCTTTTATGATTAAATCATGTTTGCTTATAGAGGTGCCAGATTCAGGTGCTTGATACGCAGATAAAGTCGCCACATAAACTTTGAGCGAGCCCTGCGTCCAATTGCTCTTAAAGAAATGTGTTTTATATATTTGTATATATATATATATTTGTATATATATATATATATATATATATATATATACATGCAATATCAACAAAAGCTTGTAAGGATACAAAACTCCTGCCGAAGTGCTGTGGGGAATCAGGATGCTGAAGTGGCCCGTTCACCAGCGAAGCGTCAAATGGCGAGGCAGATTAAATGTTCGCCGGAACACTACGGGGGGGCGAAGAATCTTCTCATTGCTGTGAAGATCCCACTCAATGACTCGTGTATGTCAACGGCGAGGTAGTAGAAGGCTTCTAGACGAGTGATGAATGGTGTTTGTGCACCCGCTTTTATACCGGACAGCTTCACGCCTAAAAGGGTGGGGCTTAAACACCATAGCCAATCCTGCTGTTATTGTAGAAAGGTTTCAACTAGGTTGTGTAGAAGGACACTCCCCATAGCGTCAGCTTAGTGATGTAATGTCAAGTGCACTGAATCGTAAGGGAACTGGCACAAACAAGTAATTAGTAAAGGAAGATTAATGACTTAAATCTGCTATAGCAAGAAGCCCCCTCTGTTGGTCAAAATAAACAGCAAAGATTAACCTTGTTGCTGGTGGGCTTCAATAGGGGCTTTCTTGCCATGTATTTTCACTTAGCAGACTGTTTTTAATGCGCAATAAAAACGGGGACATTTGATCACCATAGGTTATATATTTTTTTACCACTTCGTTATTTTAATTAAATTATCCTTTTGTTTGAAGTGTAATATGAATTTAGGAAAAAAAATTTTTTTTCAATAAATGAATTACATTTTTATAGCAAAATCATCTGATAGAAATAAAGTGTGTGCAAAAATCCACAGCCTAACCTGGAAGGCCGGTACAATCACTGTTAATACTAGTCATGATTTGTGTCTCACTTGATCTATGTGATAAATAATACTTGAATCTCTATAATTTAATGGAGCCTACATTCAAATCCTGACGAGAACCTAATTTTCCATGCGTATAAAAGAAGCGTGTCACTGTCATAGGAATATGCCTGACGTTCAACGAGGACTGCGCTTAGCGCTAGCGCTCTTAAAAAAGGGCCCAATGTCTTTATATTTTGATGAAAGATTGTATAAAAATGTTTTTTCCTTGGAATAACATTCCTTGAATCATGCAAAATAAGTAACATGTATTAGTATGTATACTACAATGTATGTAAGAAAGTAAATAAGGTATATTTATATTTAATTTTGACTTAAACGGTGTGTGCAATTATCATGTACTTGTGGGTGCGTAAAAAGTTGTGGATTGTGCTACACAATCTCATAATTCTGCATCTTTCAAACACACAATAACATCCAAAGATAACAAGAAATCCTCAGAAACAAGATTTTGGTGGTGCATGGGAAAATGTTGCTAGAACGATGTTTCCATTGTGAGAGCAGGCTGGATTGTATGTGTGTGTCTGCTGCTGGGATTTCATCCAGCTATTTTTATGTAAAGAAAACCTGAATGGAAACGCATGGTATGCGCATAAACTCTCAAAAATAGGCAGCGGTGGATTTTCTAGAGTATCGCACAAGTCAAAATGCACATTAAGGTGATAGAAACAGTCGCAAAACGATGCAAAATGTTTTGACCATATTTGTGCATTTGTGTGTTTCCTTCTCACAACAAAACAATTCTTGGAACATACCCCTTGACATTTGGAAGTGTTTAACCCACACAACTGGTCATTAAAGTGGGTCCTACAATCCACAAGTGCCACGTTTCCCAAAAGCATTGTAAGCCTAAATAGATCGTAGAAACCATTGGTGCCAATGGCCTCTACGATCAACTTAAGCTTACGATGCTTTTGGGAAATCCAGCCCAGAACAGTTTTGAGTGCGGGCATTCCCAGTTATACAGAGGCTGGCAGCGTATGGGCATAGCAGCCATTTCAAGTCTTCATTATATGAAATATTATACTGAATGGGCCTCATTCATGAAACTTTCATAAATATATGAGTAAATTGGGAGTAATGTCTGCGCAAAATGGAACTTCACGGAAACGCTGCGTACACCCCAGAGTTGTTAGTTAAGAAAAATTATTTGACATGAGGCTTGAGTGTAAAAAATTTACCAGTTCAGGAGTCCACCACCATAAACCTTATTTGGCTCAGTTGAGCGCATCATTGGTGAAACTTTTCGGGTAAATCATGATGGTAACAGTGATATACATCACTTTTTGCAACTGGAAAATCTTCAGAGAAATAAATAGAATACATGAAGAAGGTCTTTGACTGAAATGCTGTAAGCTAATAAAGATCTGCAAGCTACAACTTACAGGCTTTCCCTATTTTTTCCATTGAATTGTGTACACACCTGTCCACAACATGTGTTTATTTATATGTTTAAAAGTATTTACATAGACCATGCATTATCAACTGAACGCAATATATCAGTGCCTATACCTTAATAGGGAAACCAAAATTATAGAGCTCATATCAAATGAAGAAATTTTCAAACTAGTCATAGAGGGCATTCATTTGTTTTTTAATTTTTTTTTTATCAAACACAAACAGCATCTTCCCACAAACTTTTCGCCCCTTGCCAAGCACTTCTGCAGGAAAAACTATATTAAATTTGAGTTGGGAACAAACTATCCTTTGAATAAATTAATGCAAGCATCATAGAAATATTATTACTTAAGTAAATGTTGAAAAAAAAACTGACCACATTTTTTTAATAATTAAAAAAAAATCTAAATTATGTTATTTATTAAGGTTAATTTCACTCATTCAAATATTAGGTATTTTTTATTACTTTTATCAAAATGTATTCATGGCAGTTTGCCTGAAAGAACACAAAATGTGCCCTACGCAGAGTTCCGCAATCGTCCATTCTACTCGTACTATTTTTGTCATAGACTGATATAGCGGAAGCAGCAAGAGTAGTATGGGTAGTATGCCATTCCGAACTCAACCACAGACAATACAAACATGCTGTACCATGCCCCAAAGCGGCAGCTCTCTAGCGTTTTGAGCAGTATTGAGTTGGATTTCTTCTGTGCCAGTGGACATACCGTTAGCTCGAAACCACTTGTTATTAGTAAACCTTCCTCAAACACATTAAAGCCACTGAGCTCTATTTTCATGAGCGCTAAGCGCAACAACCATGTGTTACGTCTCTATTTTTCGTGAGATTGCTAATTCTAAGCACACGTTTCATGCCAGCACAAAGCGCAAGTGGGCGTGGGTGGAAATGTTTGCGCTATCTGTGGATGTATGTGCGCAAACTGTGGGTGTATTGTATGTTTATAAAGTGGCACATAGCGTAATTTGCTATTTTCCTGAGAAACAGGACATTGCGCTAAGACGTTTGAGAACCACGTCTAATATTGCCGCAAAGTCTGAAATCAGTTCCTGCATTTGCCATTTGGATATTCCACCACCAGAAATTAAACATAAAACATTAAACAGAGAAACATATAACAAATATACATTAAAAAATATTATACAACAGTTAGTTCTGGTCCTCAAATATGATTGGACGAGAGATGTTCCAAGAGTACTCAGACGCTTTACTGTTTGTATCACTCTGCTTGTGTTTAGCAGCGCAGATGTGTAAAACCAGCTAGATGTGTGTCCCTGCAAGATGAAAGATGCTAGATTTAATTTATCCCTGTGACATTAACCCTTAAATGCATTGTAATTTTCCCAAACACTCTTACATATTTGGGTCTTTAGAGACAATAAATACATGATTACATGCCTTGACAATGTTTTTTTATGCGGTATGGGTATTTTTTTTTTTACAAGAAATGCTAAACATTGTAGCCTTTAAAATCATTTAGAAAGCTACAGATAATATATTTTCTGCCTCATTCTATGATCAGAAAGGGATGTGGTGTTTTGAAGTTTGGAGCAGCAAAAATATTTCACCTTTTGTAAACATTTAGCTTTATGCTTAGCTAAAATGCTATTTCTTGCTTTTACATGCATCTGTTAGAAGGCGCGATTATATTTTAAAAGGAATTCTACGATGAAAATTCATGTTGGAGCATAATGTTTTTTCTCTAGTAAGACCTTTGATATTAGAGCAAAGATGTACTGCAAAAGTTGCATTCTTAATGAGAATTTAAATATTGTTTTCCTGATAAAATATCTTAAAATCCTTAAAACAAGATAAATTTACTTGTCGCAAAACTGCATTTGATATTTAGACTTTTTTCCAGAAAATGTATTTTTACCGTGAAGTTTATTTTCTTATTTTATTTACTTGTTTGTAGTCAAAACAAGTGAAAAAATCTGCCAGTGCTGAAGAAGTAATCCAAAGTATTTAGATTACGTTACTGACCTTGAGTAATCAAATGGAATATGTTACAAATTACATTTTACATCATGTATTCTGTAATCTGTTGCGGGATACTTTTTAAAAGTAACCTTCCCAACCCTGTATATATGTATGTATACATGCATATGGGATACTGATAATTCACCATTGTTGATAATTCATTATTGCACAGAAAATCAATGTGATATAGTGTTTATTTGTATGAATTTAGTACTCATTTCTCTTGTAATAAACAAAGAAATAGATATCCTGTGATAGTAAAAAAAATTTTTAAAAAATAAAAAAATAAAAAAACCACTCTTAAAGACCTTCTAAAGACTCTATACACTTTTGGTACTTAAACCATTATAAACAAAATGTGTTGCAAATTTGAAATTTTTTGTTTCACTAGAGACAGATTGAGGAATACTAAAAAATGGATGAGGTACAGGGGGTGGAATGAGGTCCCGGGTCTCTAAAGACCCAAGGTATGTGTTTAAGTGTTAAAGATTTTATCCAGCAGGTGGCGACAAAATACAAGCCAGATTCGTTAAGCAGCAAGAGGGTGTCTTTGAGGTCATCTGCATTGTCTCTCACTCCATGATCGCTCAGATTACTACTTCACTACAGCTGGGAAACAGAGTTATACTAACAGTTTCAGTTAAGGCTTATCACAGCTGAGAGAAACAACAGATGAAGTAATCATGTTAACCTTAACTGGACTTTCCACGTTGGGAGGAGATGTAAACAAACATTCAACATGGCAGAGGAGTGTACTGTTTCTATAGTGAATGACTCTTGCACACCGGCTATCGGGAATACTCGGGGGAACACCTGCATTTTTACACAGAGAAAATAGGATGTATTTGACCAAAATTTCATTATCTTCAGCAAGTTAACTGTAAGTTAGCAAGTTAACAATACATTACTGCTAAGGAATAGACTTAAACAGCTACTGTTCATCTCTGCTTGGGAGTCAGGACAGATGCAAGTAATCACACTAGTGATTTCCAGTTCATGAATGAATCGTTCTTTTTAACCAGTTCTTTTCAGTGAACAAGTTGAACCAGTTCACCTAATCGGACTGAATCGCTTGAAACAGTTTGTGTCTCGAGTCAAAACTGATCCACATGTTACTCTATCTTAACCTGTCTCTCGGATGTGCCTGACACTCCGACTCGAAATGAGCCGAAAACCGGGAGTAATATGATCCTAGAACTGGTGATATCTGCTTTTCCTAACCCTTCTTTGCAATGAACCACTCCAACTAGTTTACAAATTGGACTGAATGCTCTAGTCGCACCCATTCTCGAGTCAACAGTACAATGAACTGAGAATTGCCTCTTTCGGAGGTGTCCGACATACTGAGAACTGATGAGCTGCTGATACTTAGCATGCGTGTACTGTGTGATTAAGGGGGGCGAAATTTATGTTTCTGATGTATTTTGCTGAACAGCAGAAAGTATAACAAATAAAACAAACTGGAAATATGAGGGGGCGAAATGTTTCAGTCAAGAGATGTAAATGAATTTTACTATTGAGTATTGTGCATGCAGATTATATTTGAAGTTGTTATGAGCTGGATCATGGTTTTGGTAAAATGGGTGACTTGATTAAGACTAGTTTATTCACTTTATATGCTTTAGACACGTTGAACATTCACGTTTGTATATCATTGTCAGTATTGCATGCTTTAGGTGCAAAACTTTAATGTAGAAAACATATTCAAGATGTAAGATCACTAAATGAAACACTGATGACAATAAACACTCTTATTATTACAACTTCATTGAATAAAATCTAATAATCAGCAATATGCACTCACATATGGCTTTATTGAATGTGTTAGAGCATGTATTCCATGACGCTGGGGTATTATCATTATGTACAGTGACGTCATAATGCGATGACGTAAAATAACTGGTGAACCGGTTCATTAAAACGAACTGTCCAAAAGAACCGGTTCGCAGAAAAAAATCTGACTTCCCATCACTAATTCGCACAAACTCAATCTCTGGCTCTCTCTCTCTCTCTCTCTCTTTTTCACTCTCTTAAACACATATGCATACACACACACACATACATCCTTGTTTCTCCAATAATTTGTTAGAAACAGCCCAAGCCATCATTACTAGTTCTAAAGTGATGTTTTTGTATTAGTAACGGAGACTTGGGCGCATCTTTTGAACTACAAACATCAAGTCCTGATATTTTGTTCATTGAACTTTTTAATAAAAACAATATCACACTTGCAATCGTGCTGTACGGCCGTAAATCAGCATGATTGTGATTACCTGCTTCCTCGTGCCTGTGGCTGAATCACAGCCGTGCTGATATAGGGCCATACAGCACTTTTGCTCATATGATATTGCTTAAATGAACAATGGGAGAGCAGCAGACCATATTTCAAGTAGGTGAGACATGGGCAAGCAGAACAAGAGGCAAAAGTCCCCCAGAGGCCGATAGAGAACATATAATACATGCATTGCGGCCCGGATCAGTGCAGGCGACAAACAGAGCAATACATTGCATACAACTCATTTACACTACCAAATTCTTATGAATGGGCAGTCTTCATTAGGGATGCATCGATATGGAATTTTCGAGGTCCACCACTACCGGCAAAGAGCTACAAATGTCTGGCAAACATTTGTGGCGCATCAAAAGCTAATTTTTATGTGAAAATAACGAGCTGCAAATTTGTGGCTAGTTTCGATTTTTTTGTAAGGGAGACGCTTGTTACAGCGCTCATCTGTGACAGTTCCACTGTATAACTTATGAAATGTGAACACAAAAATTAAAATGGCAGTAGATAACATCATACAGATCGAATAGTCATGAGTCATTTCATTAGAAAAGTCTTATTTCGTAAAATACAACAAACACATTAGTTTCCCTCACAAACTAGCGCTTTTAGCCATCTCACATCACTCTTGTTTTAATCACAATGCAGTGATGTAAGTAACAATGTGCTGTTTCCCACATTCTGTTTATGTTTCATGAATAAGTGAAAAAATTATTGCCCCCAACTAACATACATACACGTTTTTGTCGCGTTTTTGTTTATTGCCTCATGAAACAAACAAAATATGGGAAATGGCATGTTTTTACTTACAGCAGATGACTAAAACCAGACCCAAAACAACGTAACAAGGTGCCGAGATGTTAAAATAATCCTCACAGAGCGACATAAGCTTGGCTCTCACTCAAACAGACACACTGTGTATGCGCACATGCACTGTTGCTTTAGACTGCCTGAGTCCCTCCCTGAAGGAAAGAAGCCGCAGTCAGAGAATTTCAGCCGCAAGCGAATTAACCATAACAAATTATCTGCAAAAATATCGGCACAATAATAATATTTAGATTTTCCCGGTTATTTGCCAATAATATATCGGCCACCGATATATTGTGCCTCCCTAGTCTTCATTTATATTGACGCTGCTTGACATGATCTGGAATATGTTATAGGACACAAAAGGTGCAATAACTAGAGAAGAATACTTGCACAAAATATAAAAATGTATGTCCCACTGACGTATTGCTTAGCACTGCGCTTAAGGCATAATATCTTAAAATAGGGCCCAGTATGTATAATTTAAAAATAAGGACTGTTTTCATAAAAATTTTCCAAACACTCAGTTACGCCCCCAAATTTACACTGTTGTTTGAGGCAGACGTTGACCAGTCATTCGGCTCAAAAACGTTGGTTTTATCCAATGTTTTGAAACTGTTACTTGGGGAAATTCACTAAGATTCAATTTTATCATCATTTGGTGAATTAATGCTGCCACGCTCAATATAAAATGTACACAAACATTTCTTTTTAATTACAGCAGCATGGAGTTTTGTGAATAAAGCATAATCTAAAATTAGCCTTATTTAGGAGTAGGCTACAGCCCCTATCTACTTAAATGAGGAAAAACCGAAATCTCCAAAATGGTTGGTCAAGATTACAATCAAATAACATCAAATCAGCAATAAAATCTGCCAACAATGGTATCATAAATTGTGGTTCTTTAGCTCAGACCAAAACTTATATATGATATCTCTATCAAAAAGGTGATGAGTTCTTTTAACTGGATATTTGGTGTTTCGATTTCTCCCATTCAAAAGTATACCAGTGACTATACTGTCTCTCATTATATGCACAGATTTACAGCAGAGCAAACTGAGGCAATAATCAAACACACTCTTTGAAAATCTCTTTCATATGAGGTAATGGAAAGTCTGAAAGCTACAGTTTTAAAGTAACTTCCCCAACACTAAATATATTTATTTGCATTATGGTTTGAATTTATTAGGATGCGTCTGTCTGTTTATGTACAGTGTGTTTGTGTGTGGTCTGTGTATTAGTCTTAGAAACGCTTTGCTAAATAATTGTGAGCATGATAAAGGGAATGTGTGTGTTTGTGAGTTAAGAAACCCCATGTTTTTTGCTCCCAGAATGCAGAACTTACTCTGGGTTAAAGGAAGGACTGTTTTCACAGATGACCAACTCTCGCTCTGAATGTGGGATGTTGATGCAGGTGTGTGTGCGAGTGTGTGTGTGTGTCAGTGGGTGAATGGCATGTTTACAAGTGAGGGTATTCATATTTCTGTGCATTTATGGATTTCGACTGGTATCAGAAATATGTATGTGTGCCTTCACATAATGTGTTTTTAAATCATTTATTATATCACCTTATTGTCTGGATTATATTATACAATCTATTTTTCTTGGTTGTTGTAAGGTGTAATGATTTTTTGCCTTTTTTCAGAACTTTGTGGATATCTAATTTTAAAAAATATATTTTATTAAAGCTGCACTATGTAAGATTTTTTGGTTAAAAATTAACAAATTGCCATTATTGATTGAGTACATATACAATCAGTGTTCAAAACAATTTTCTTACAATACCCCGGTTCACTATGGTAAGCATCAAAAACGTATTTGTATTTTGAGCTGTCTGTAACTAACGATAGTGAGACAAACAGACCCAAGAGCAGAGGAACAGTTCAAAAGATTTATTAACAATAATAATGAGCAGTCACTGGGTTGAGGAATGTAGAAAATCCTGACACCGACTGCAGCAGCGGGAAGCAATCTCCAATCGTGTCGTAGTCTCGCAAGGGGTAATCCGTGAAGAATGTGTTCATAGGATGAGTGTGTGCATTGTGGAAGTCAGGAACAGATTCGTAGAATCCTCTGTTGAAGCTAGTGAGATGCAGAACAGTGCCCAGCAGAGATGAGTGAACCCAACTCCCGACACGTGGGCAGAGACGAGGTATCATCCGTGGAAGACCAGCTGACACGCAGCAATACTGGAAGGCAACCACACACCCGACACGCGGGCAACCAACAGATACATGAGACAGGATCAACTAGGCAGAGAGAGTGAGGTTAGTACTTCAACAAACAACATCAAACAACAAACTAGCAAAGATACTGAGAACATGACAGGCTTAAGAAGGGAGTGAATTAGAGGAGAACAGGTGTTTCTCCACCCGCTAATCAGTGGCATGATCAGCGTTCCCCCGGGAACAATCAATGTTACCATGGAAACGCCGATCATGCATGCTGGCTGCACCAGCGAGACATGAGGGAGAGAAAATGACAAAACGTTCAAAACAAACCGGCAAACTCTCCAGAGCCGTGACACTGTCGGGTTGGATTTGGTGCGAAATCGCTGGCTTATGACATTCATCCCTGCATCATTACGTCATGTCTGTAAACACAAAAAAGAAGTACCGGCTGTCACATGTTCCAGCTGAAGAAACTACGCTGTTCAGTTCAGTCAGTCACATAGTTCAAGACAGCATCACAGTAATCTGGATAGATGTATATCTACTATCCATTTGGCGAAATTGTTTACCTGCAATAATGCGTGGATATTTTGTCTGGTAGGGTTGTTGAAGCTTATATTGCTTGTCATGCTTTTATGAATCAAACATTACTTGTGTATTTACCGATCACTCTGTATCTATGTTGTCCAGTGAAGTTACTGTGACATGTTTACTAATATTCATGACTTCTGAAATTGAATTTTTATAATCGAATATTGCATATTTAAGCATATTATTTTCATGTTTAATAAAGTATATTTTATCCCCATTATTATTGAATCCTTGTTTTATGTTTTTAGTTTAATGTGTTATTGTGTGCAGTGCATAGACTTACTATTGTAGTATTATGGTTCACTTGCCTTATCAACTGAGGCTGTATAATATGATATAATAATAATAAAGTCTTCCATTGAATTCGTTTTAGACATATAATGAGTTTCACATCTTAAATTGATAAGTGTAGTACAATACAAATAAAACACTTGAATAATCATATTAAAATATAGGTGGTGATTGAGTCCCCTGTTCTCTATGTAAAAGGGCTTTGAGTGTAGTCTTAGAAAAGTGTAAAATTCATTCATTCCAAATATGTACACTACCGGTCAAAAGTTTTGAAACACTTACTCATTCTTTATTATAATTTATTATTATTTTTATTATTATTATTATTATTATTATTATTATTATTATTTTCACATTTTAGAATAATAGTAAAGTCATCAAAACTATGGAATAATATAAATGGAACTATGGGAATTATGTTGTGACTAAACAAAATCCAAAATAAATCAAAACTGTGTTATATTTAGGCATCTTCATAGTAGTCACCCTTTGCCTAGAATTTGCAGACATGTACTCTTGATATTTTCTCAACCAACTTCTTGAGGTATCACCCTGGGATGCTTTTTAAACAGTATTGAAGGAGTTTACATCTATGTTGGGCACTTATTGGCTGCTTTCTTTATTATTTGGCCCAAGTCATCAATTTCAATAACTTTTTTTTTTAATTAGATTTTAGTTTTATAATGAAATAAATTAATATGGTGGCACAATTATATTTTTGTCTACAAAACAAATTTCAAACATTTAAGCATACACCTTCAGATCAAAAAAAGTTTAAGATCATGAGAAACATTTCAGTCAAGTGTATCAAACGTTTTTGTAAAACGGTAGTGTAAATAGGAGTGTTTTTATATTCATCAAAGCAAGTAGTATATAGTTTTAAATGTTTAATTATATAACATAATATCAACATGAATATAGCACATTATGACTCTGGCTCTGAATATCTCCGAGTCATGATCATACACAGCCGATGTCCAGGTATCAAATCATGAGATTCATCCACCAGCAGAGCAGTGCCGAAACATAACTGACGTAAAGTGTTCTTCTGCAAATTGCTTGCAATTTTAAGTTTCAACCACAGATGTTGCTAGAGAGCACAAAGTTACATAGTGCTGCTTTAATATCGTACTGAATCTGTATGACTTTTCTTATTCTGTGAAACACAAAAGGAAAAAATTTGACCATCTTCATGCTGAAGAAAGATAAACATATGATGATCAAAGCCAAAATTATAAATGCCATGGATCAATCTTTATAAGTAATACATTGTTTTGTAGAGGGGGGCCAAAATAAAAAATGTTGTCTATACTTTGGAGCAAAACTGCAGGTCAAACACACAAAAAAAAAAACATGCTGACACAGCTGCACACAAAAGGAGACGTTAGGCAGAACATTAGCCTCAGTCACCATTCACTTTTTTTGTAGGGACAAAATATGTAATGAAAGTGAATGGTGACGGAAGGCCCTGATAAACTTCCGGAGAAGTTTTTCTTCGTTCTTCGTTCAGGGCTAAAACGAAGTTCTAAACACCAACGGTATGCTGTGGGAGGCATTTACATGTAAAACCTAAACGATGTGATTTAATAAACACGTGTTAATGCCTCATTCTATGAGTAGAACTCACATGAGATCAGTAAAGAGTTGTTTTAACCACTCGATGATGATTTAAAGTAATGTATATAGCAGTAGAACATTTTTTATTTGTCTTGTTTAGATTCTGAATTCATGATGCTAATGTGCCAACAGGCTATATGTGGCCATAATATGCGCCGATTACACTCTGTTATTGTAATATATGATGACACTGATACTACTGCAAAGATGGGTGTATAAAAGAGTGTTAATGGGCAAAATACAGACAAAAGAATGATGATAAGAGAGGCATATCTTACTTTGGGCACATGAGTGAATGGGGCACTAGAGAGTGTTTGAGTATATTTGATTCTTTTGTAGACTAATTAAACAAAAAAATTATAATAATTGCATGACATGGTCTTGCACGGTGGTGTGTTCACATTGAATACTGACTGAAAAATGTAAAGAAAGTAGTAGGTGGAGCTTCAGGTCACCTACAGATGACGTGGACCGATGGCAGTAAGAAGGTGTTTAGCAGCTGGCTAGAAGCTTTCATAAAGGTTCGCCCAGGCAACCTGTTACAAACCACTGAAACTAACGCAAAAACACCTTCTTTTTGTCCAGATTTGGTTCTAAATCACCACTTTTACATGCAATTAAGAAAGCTGGTCATTTTACAGAAAGCGACTTTCTGGGCCTGGGTAGCTCAGCAAAAATTGACGCTGACTGCCACCCCTGGAGTCGCGAGTTCGAATCCAGGGCATGCTGAGTGACTCCAGCCAGGTCTCCTAAGCAACCAAATTGGACGGTTGCTAGGGAGGGTAGAGTCACATGGGGTAACCTCCTCGTGGTCGCTATAATGTGGTTCTCGCTCTCAGTGGGGCGCATGGTGAGTTGTGCGTGTATGCCGCGGAGAATAGTGTGGGCCTCCATACGTGCTACGTCTCAATAAGCCATGTGATAAGATGCGCAGATTGACGGTCTCAGATGCGGAGGCAACTTAGATTCGTCCTCCACCGCACGGATTGAGGCGAGTCACTACACCACCACGAGGACTTAGAGTGCATTGTGAATTGGGCATTCCAAATTGGGGAGAAAAGGGGAGAAAAAAGAAAAAAAAAGAAAAGAAAGCAGCTTTCTGAAACATCATGTAAATGAGAACGCTGATTTCCTTACACAGTTTAACACACCAAGGTTTCTCCCATAGAAAGCTGCTTATGTGGCAATGACCACATTTACATGCACTTAAGAAAACGGTTTATTCCAGGGTTTTAGCAGAAAGCGGCATTCTGAAACATCACGTAAACAAGAACACTGATTTCTTTACGTCATTTAAGGGATTATGATAAAGCGGTTTAACACAGCTAGAGTTCTCTCTGAGAACGTTACTTATTGTTGCCATGTAAAGGCATAGGCTGTGTTCTGATGGGTGTTTGAAGAGTGCACGTGCATGGATCAGAACCGGATAACAAATGTCATAGGATGGAGCCCAACAACATGTTGACACAGCGGAAAGAATTAAACATTTCTGGAAGTACAGTGGGAAAATCACATACTTTATAAACTATACCCATTTATACACACCACTGTAAAAAACTGACAGTCCCTAACATTCATGTATATATGCTTGTACATTGAGGGAATCCCGGAGTTTTACGTAAAGGGAAACCCCACTATTGAAGCGCAACTCCGCTGCAGGTCACAATAGAAAGGTTAGGAAACAGCAACAACTGTGGAATATCTGGAAATGAAGCGAAGCAACAGAGAATAAAATAGTGAAGTCTTCCTTGGATCCCATATTTGTTATTTACACAAGCGTCGTGGGGTAATTACGTTGCTCCGGAGAAAGCTGCTTACTGACCGAGCCGCATGTATACAGGAGTAAAGAGTGCACTGCACAGTGCATGTAAACCAGAACACTGCTTTCTCGCAATAACCCGCTTCCTGGTGTCCATGTAAACATGCAATGACGTCACACACGTACGTTCTTTGATTTCGCATGAAGTATATCTGGGCCTAACATCTTCTTTTGTGTGCAACCGTGTCAGCAAAACTCTTCAGTAAAGTCAAAGTTCTTATGCTCCCCAAGGGTCAGGGGAGTATGAAACATTTTATTGAGGTCAGTGACATCACTGAATTTATGATCTCTCTCTCTCTATGTATGTTTTGTTTCTAGGTGGTGGATGGACAGATCCAGAGATGGCTGACTTTGAACTGCTTGTAATCATGAGTGCTACTGTGGAGCCAACTTCGGCCACCTGCCAGGTGCGCACCTCCTACCTTCCTGACGAGATCTTGTGGGGCTACGAGTTCCCTCCTGTCGTCTCCCTCTCCCCCTCTGGAAAGTATGTAGCTGATTTTGCCTTCTTTGACAAGGTTGCCAAGACCAAGACCCTGCCCCTCTTTAAACAATCTCCGCCTCCCAACACCCATTCACCCCATCACCAAGGCGGTGGAGGTGGTGGAGACCAAGGGCCGGATATGGAGAAGATGAGACTGGAGGAGAGTTACCGGGAAGAAAGGGGGCGGGAAAGGGGACGGGTTCGAGACCAGCTTAGCGTCCGTATTAGTAACGTCTAGTGGAAAAAAACAGAAAATTATGGAGAGGTGAAGAATGGGTCTGATGGAGATAAATTGCCAGAGCACTTGTTTGATTCCATGTTAGCCAAGGTTTTAATGCCACTGAGCTTACCTGTTTTGCCAGGCAGTGTGCCAGGAGAGTTGGCTAGTGCTGAAATACAGGAAATAAAGAAGGGGAGGGCACAAGAAGAGAGAGAGATGTAGAAAGAATGAGAGAGGTTATGTTCAGAAACGCATACCACCATACTACACTTACTATTTCTGCCGTATGCAGTATGTACACGCTGCAAACTATACAAATTGTCTGTATGCTTGGAATACCCGGATGATCTACTACATTTGGCAAAATGCGCAAAAAGCACACTGCGTGTTATAGTGTATCCTGCAATATAATGCACTCAACTTGACCTTCCTTTTGCCATTTTTATTTGAAATCTATTGTTTCCGCTTTTATCCATAGTGACAGACACTGCATTCAAAGTATCCATTTTATCAGTTTGTATGTTCCTTGGGAATCGAACCAATGATCATGGTGTTTCTTGCACCATGCTTTACGAGTTGAGATATAGTAAATGTAGTGTGTATAGTACGTAAAAAAATAAATAAAAAAAAAATAAAAAAAGAACAAAAAATTGGATTACAATGCAATTAAAGATAATACAAAAATAACCATATTTACAGTGACAAGAAAAAGTATGTGGAATTAGCTGGTTTTCTGCATTAATTGGTCATAAAACGTGATCTCATATTCATCAAAGTCACAAGTATAAACAAAGTACAATGAGCTTAAGCTAACAACACACAAACAATTATAATCTTTCATGTCTTTATTGAACACATTCCATTTAACATTCACAGAGTTGTGGAAAAAGTCAAAGAGATCAACAAAAGCAAATTAGAGTCAGAAGTTGGCAAACCTGGCATCCAGTTAATGAAATGAGATTGGAGGTGTGGGTTAGAGCTACGTTGACTTATAAAAAGCACTCAAACATTTTGAGTTTGCTATTCACAAGAAGCATCTGCTGACATGGACCATGCCTTGCAAAAGAGAGATTTCAGAAGACCTACGATTAAATAATTTTTGCTTTGCATAAAGCTTTAAAGGGTTACAAATTTATCTCGAAGAGCTTAGATAGTCATATGTCCTCAGTTCGACAAATTATCTATAAATGGAGATGATTTAGTTCTGTGGCTACTCTCCCCAGAAGTGGCCGTCCAGCCAAGATGACTCAAAGAAAGCACACCAAAGAGTGCTCAATGAGGTAAAAACCCTAGAGTGACAGCTAAAGACTTGAAGGAATCATTGGAACTAGGTAACATCTATGTTCATGAGTCTAATATACAGAATAAATGGTGGCCATGGCCCAGTCAGAGCTTAGATCTTAACCCAATAGAGATGCTGTGGAATTGCCTCAAGAGAGCCATTCACACTATACATCCTAAGAATATGGCAGAACTGAAGCAGTTCTGTAAGGAAGAATGGTCCAAAATTCTTTATGAACGTTGGCCAGTTCTAATCCACAGCTACCAGGAACACTTGGTTGAGGTTATTGCTGCCAAAGGAGGATCAGCCAGTTATTAAATCCAAGGATTCACTTACTTTTTCCACAGCACTTTGAATGTTTATTGGGATGTGTTCAATAAAGACATGAAAGATTATACTTGTTTGTGTGTTGTTAGCTTAAGCACATTGTGTTTGTCTATACTTGTGACTTTGATGAAGATGAGATCACAATTTATGACCAATTAATGCAGAAAAACAGCTAATTCCAAAGGGTTCACCTACTTTTTCCTGTCACTGTATTTACAAGATATGCATTATAAATACAATGTGATGAGGTCATGTGACAACAATAGCATAATACTGTTTGAAACATTTATTTTTGCCTAATGTATTACTTACTATTGTTTCCGAAAATACTCAGCAGTATACAATGTTTACTGTACAGTGCGAACTAAATTAAGGCAGTTAGTATGCTAGTATTTAATTCTGAACATAGTTAAAGACAGTAAATGCGAAATACTGTAAACTACTAAACTATTATACCACGTGGAATCAATTGATGATTCAAGATAGATCAGCTGCTTCACACATGACAAAACTGATCACACACACGCACAAACACAAGGATGGACCTGTTCACTGGCAAAGACTGTATCCCCACCTTGTGGCTAATAAAAGCAATGCCATAGATTTGGACATTTGAGAATCAAACATCTTTAAAAGTATGATGGACAATAACTGTGGATGTATTATTGTTAAAGGTTTCTGGATTACAGTGGACTGAAGGATTGTGTGTCATAGACTGGAATAAAATCATAATATTTAAACCACTTTAGTTCATGATCAAGCAAAGATACAACTTTTAGATTAAATAACTTGTGCATGTCTTACCGAGACTGCATTGGAATCCATCTACAGTATGTGATTTTTATACATATTTGTGTCTAACAGTGCCAGTATAGAACTATTTTGGGTAAATATCTATTTGAGTTTTTTTCTCCCTCCATAGTTTATCTTTTGTCACTGGAATAAACATATTGATGTTTGTTAACAATACTAAAAGCACTTTAACTCAACAAGGAGGGTTTATTTTTGATACTTTGTTTGGGTCAAGCTTAACTGTACTTGCTGTTTTTTTTTATTATTTTTTTTTTTAATGTTAAATGAAGAAGAGTGAAAGAATGTATTTTGAATTGATATATTAAACGTGCCTACAACATAAATGTAATTAATAGTAATAATGATAATAATAATAATAATAATAATTATTATTATTATTATTATTATATTGTTGATATTTGTTGTATGTTAAAAAAGAATGACTTTGGTTATTCTTTGGCACATTTTGCCTGTCTTAAACTTTGGCTGTAATGAACCATTTGTTTCATAAATTTACTTTTGTGTAGTCAGGATTCACTTGAAAAAACTGGACTTTCATCACTTTAACTGCTAATGATCTCAAATGACTGTTTTTAATAAATGAGACATTTTGAAGTAGTTACATGATGATTTTATCAGTGTGTATAATAAAGATTGAAAGAATGCTGAAACACAGTTAACACCTGATATCTGAGCATTAAAAGGTGAGTATTAAAAACACACTGTGTATTCCCTCAAATTTACCACCATCATGGGAGCAAAATTCCCATCATCATGAAAGTGAAAGATGATCATGTTTGATGCAAATGTGTTTCCGGTGAATTTGAAGTCACTGTACTCATATGAGATAAATATAGCATGTTCTGCATAAGTGAATCTTAAAAATACACAGAGTCGTTTGAGAAGCCACTTTCCATAGGGCCTGAAATTTTTTTTCTCTCTCTCTCTTGGTCAGTGAAAGGAGGTGCTTACCTTCAGACAATATATTGTCATGCTCAGGAGGTCAAACTAAATAGTATATGTTTAATTTTCCATTCATTATTAATTAGGTTTGCAATTTTTGCAACCCTGTAACCAAACTTTGGGATATGCTTAATTGTTTTAAAACCTGGATTTCTGTAATTTAGCAATTTTATAGAAATAAACATTTAAGGGATAGTTCACCCAAAAATGAAAATTCTCTCATCATTTACTCACTCTCATGCCAGATGTGTATGAATTTATTTCTTCTTTTGAACACAAACAAAGATTTTTAGAAGAATATCTCAGCTGTTTTGGTCCTTACAATGCAAGTGAATGGTGACCTGACCTTTGAAGAAAAATAAATTTTAAAAAAATCACATAAAGGTCACATAAAAGTAATCCATACAATTTCAGTAGCTTAATCCATATTTTCAGAAACAATGAGATATGTGTGGGTGAGAATCAGATCAATATTTAAGTCCTTTTTTTTTTTTTACCATAAATCTCACCTTTCACAAAATGTGAAAGAAAGTGAAAGTGGAGATTTATGGTAAAAAAAAAAGGACTTAAATATTGATCTGTTTCTCACCCACACATATCATATTTCTTCTGAAGACATGGATTAAACCACTGGAGTCATATGGATTACCCTTAAGTGAACTTTGCGTTTACACTTGTATTGTATGGACCAAAAGAGCTGGGATATTCTCCTAAAAATCTCAATTTATGTTCAGCAGAAGAAAGAAAGTCATACACATCTGGGATGGCATGAGGGTGAGTAAATGATGAGAGAATTTTCATTTTTGGGACAATTCCTTAAATCAAATATCAAATTTAAATAGACAATTTATTAAAAGTAATAAAATAAATAATATGAAAAACAAAACTACATCAGAATGAATAACAGGGTTATTAATTTAGCAATTCAGTAGGATTGCCAGTTTGGGACAATATATATATATATATATATATATATATATATATATATATATATATATATATATATATATATATAATCTTTTACATAAATTAAAGAAAAATGTTTGTTTTAAATTGTTCTGCCAATAACTTTGGTAACGGGATGGCACAGACGTTTGATGCGTTAAACTTTTCATGCTAGGTTAATTTTATGTTAGATATAAGTCTAACAAATTGAGTAGTTCTCACAACAAAAAACATGGAATATATGCATCACATGCTAAAACAATAATCATGGAACACCATATTCATGGAATGTGCCAGAATCAAAACATGTAAGTCTATCCTCTGTGTTTATATACTGTATTCTATTTAATGTCCTTTTACTGTAATTTCAATTGAACTGTCTGTCAACTTTGCTGATGGGATACAAGCCCCACCTTCATGAATGAAATAATGATTTTGTAATGTAATCGTGGTAACACTTTTCAATAAGGTTCCATTTGTTAACATTTGTTTATAACATTAGTTAACATGAACTAACAATTAACTAAGTTTACAGCATTTATTAATGTTGGTTAATGTTAGTGTCAACATATACATTTTTAAAATCAAAAGTTGTATGTTAACATTAGTTAATGCACTATGAACTTACATTAACTAACAATGGACAATTGTATTTTTATTATATAACATTAACAAAGATTAATAAATGCTGTAAAAAAAAAATATTGTTCAGTCTTAGTTCATTATACCTAATGCATTAATTAATGTTAACGAATGGAACCTTACTGTAGAGTGTTACCGTAATCTTTTATAGGCCTTTATTCTTATCTATTGGTGTCAATTCAATGTAACTTAAGATAGGTCATCATATTACAAACATACAATCAGGTGTGTTTAAATGAAACTGATTAATGGATGGATGGATGAATGAATGGATGGAGGGATAGCTAGATAGCTTTCATTGTTTAAATGCACCCAAGTGTTACAAAATATTACAAACACACAAGCAAGATGTTGTTCTAAATATCAGCATAGCTGTGATTCACTCATAGCAGTGAAGCTGAATGTAATCATACCCGTGCTGGTATTCAGTACAACAGCACGACTGCGAGTGTGATATTGCTTTTATACAACAATTCTATAAACAACAAGTTGCTTACTAAGTAACTTGCCTTTATAATTTTGGACACTTATGGTCCGAGTAACGGTTTTTTTTTTTTTTTTTTGGAACAAATACAGAAAACATAATTTTATTTGGTAACTTAATGAATTAATGATATCAAAATATCTTCGTTTTGTGTTCCGCAAAAGAAAGAAAGTCATACAGGTTTGAGACTGCATAATGGTGAGTAAATGATGAGAGAAATTATTCTTTTTTCATAATTTGCAGAACAGCATTGTATAATTGTATATAAGATACAACATAATAAGGCTTAATATGTGTTGCTGCACTGTTGGATAAATCCATTGTCTGGTATCTTTATGTGTGAGAGCAGAGTTGCAGTAAATATGTGACTGCCAAATGTTTGGAAGGATGTTCAGAAGACTTGGAATATAACGCACAAGCCGCATGGACTACTTATATGATATTATCAGAATCAGAATCAGCTTTATTGCCAAGTATGCTTACACATACAAGGAATTTGTCTCGGTAACAGGAGCTTCCAGTGTACAACAATACAAAAAACGATACAAAAACAGCAGCAAGACATAGATAATAATAAAAAATAAAAAAGAATTATACACATACATACATACACATACGTAGTGCAAATCTAATACAAATCTGTTATGTACAGTGCAAAATACAAATCTGTTATGTACAGTGCAATTGTTTTTTTGTTTTTGTTTTTTTAGAGGAATGAAATGGCAGAAGAGGTTGGATGTGTTGGATAAATATAAAAAAAGACTAAACTGTGTATTGCACATAGTTATTGCTCAGTGGGGCAATTTAACTGTTCATGAGATGGATAGCCTGAGGGAAAAACCAATAATCTTCTCAGCAGTCCGAACTGTCCTTTGTAGTCTTCTGATGTCTGATTTCGTAGTTGAACCAAACCAGACAGTTACTGAAGTGCAGAGGACATACTCAATGACTGCTGAGTAGAACTGTATCAGCATCACCTGTGGCAGTCCTCAACTGGCGAAGGAAGTACAACCTCTGCTGGGCCTTTTTCACAATGGAGTCAATGTGGGTCTCCCACTTCAGGTCCTGTGAGATGGTATTGCCCAGGAACCTGAATGACTCCACTGCTGCCACAGTGCTGTTTAGAATGGTGAGGGGGGTCAGTGTTGGGGTGTTCCTCCTAAAGTCCACAATCATCTCCACCGTTTTGAGCGTATTCAGCTCAAGGTTGTTTTGACTGCACCGGACAGCCAGCTGTTCAACCTCCCTTCCGTATGCAGACTCGTCATCATCTCGGATGAGGCCAATGGCAGTGGTGTAATCTGCAAAGTTCAGGAGCTTGACAGAGGGGTCCTTGGCGATGCAGTCATTGGTGTAGAGAAAGAAGAGTAGTGGGGAGAGCACACATCCCTGGGAGGCACCAGTGTTGATTGTACAGGTGCTAGAAGTGAGTTTCCCCTGTTTCACAAGCTGCTGCCTGTCCGTCAGAAAGCTGGTAATCCACTGACAGATAGACATGGGAACAGAGAGTTGGTGTAATTTTTTCTGGAGTATAGCTGGGATGATGGTGTTGAAAGCCGAACTGAAGTTCACAAAAAGGATCCTTGCATATGTCCCTGGTCTGTCCAGGTGTTGCAGAATATGATGCAATCCCATGTTGACTGCATCATCCACAGACCTGTTTGCTCGATAAGCAAATTGAAGGGGATCTTTGGGGTGCTTTTTTAAGCTTTACAGTGAGTCACTGACTATCAACTGCCATTGTATTGAAAAGATGGACTGGGATATTAATAAAATGTTTTCCTTTTGTGTTCCACATAAGAAAGAAAGACGTACGGGTTTGGAACAACATGAGAGTAAGTAAATTATGACAGAATTTTCAATTTGGGGTGAAATATATCTCATCCTAGTATAGTTAGTGTTTCCATTTCACCACTGTCATACAGCCTAGTGAATCGCATGCTTGATTCAAATATGCAAATTAACAGGAAGACTTCAGAGTTCAGTGAGTGAACAGAAACAGTTACATAACCGGAGCAAATACTACAGGTAAGATTTTATAATTCTCTGACCATGAGATAACTTTATTGCATTCCTATATTTCTCATTGGTATCATATGTGTATGACGTCTGTGTATTTATATATTTTACTTCAGACATTATGCATTTTACACAAGAAAATGCAATTCTTACTCAGTTGATTTTTTTTTTTTTTTTTTTGCACAGAGCAGTGTAAGTAGTATACTTGAGTTCAAACTAGTGGAAGTAATATGATATAAGCAAGTGTTGTTGGTTAAGCGTGTTATAACAGTGGGAGGAGGTCTGGCTGTTTGTTACAGTCCACAGTGTGTACTTAAGGTGCCAAGAAAATAGGTAGACCATTACATCACTTAGAAGTGGAATGTTTTCAGATTTAATCTCTATAATTTAATATATTGTATCTATCTATACTATCTGCTTTTAGCATATTGAGAATGTGAAACATAGATTATAGATATAGAATCTATATTTTATATGAATCTTCACTTTGTGAATTACATGGAGGATGTCTGTCAGCAGGGTTGGGAGGGTTACTTTTCAAATGTATTCCACTACAAAATGTAATTTGTAACATATACTGTTAGATTACTCAAGATCATTAATGTAATCTGCATACTTTGGATTACTTCTTCAGCATGGATGTTTTCACTTGTTTTGACTATAAACAGGTTAATAACAAATGAAAAAAATCTGCTAGTACAGTAAGACAAAATATATATCTTATGCAGTGTTGCTTCTAAAACTAGATCAAGTAAATATATCTTGTTTTAAAGATTTTTAGATATTTTGTACAGGAAAACAATACAAACAAATTCTCTATAAGAATACGATTTTTGCTGTACGTCTTTGCCCTAGTATCAAAGGTCTAATTAGAGTGCAAAAAGTGATATAAAATGGATTTTCTTGATAGGATCAATATAAATGTGCCTGGTAACAGGTGCTCTTTTTCTGATCTTATGTGCATTCTCTCTATTGATCTCATAAAGGAAAAGTTCCTCAATGTATTCAGATCTACCTTTTCACTCATTACAGTGTAAGAGTGCCCTCTGTCTGCTCATATGAATGTAACACATCATGAGAAATTGTTTGCGCTGTTAAAACCGCGCCTCGGATTGTATTATTATATATGGATAAATTATTTCCAATTGAATAGACTAAACATTTAAAGGTGTACTCAGTAACTTTGTCTTTGTGTTATCTTGGACTTACACTGACACCTAGTGGCTTGGATGCAGCGTAATTTAAAATCAATAGTTTTCAGTTTCAGATGTCACTGTAGAAAAGTAGTATTCACGGTCAGCCATGATTACGTTAATCAATGAGTGAAAGTGTCATATTAACAGGACGGTTACACGAGATTAAGCGAGTAGTATCCGGCTGGTCATGTGATTTTAACATGGCAGCCCCCATGGTGGACCCTCTCCATGTAAAATAAAACAGCTTTTATATGGTTACTGATATGACTGGAGTCTTCATTTTAATGTGAGTGGTCATGATTTCCTACATATATTGCAAAATTACAATTCATGTCTTTAGGAGTTAACATTTTTTTAATGAGGAAAAATTTACTGAGTGCACCTTTAATGAAACAAATGACATTTAAATGCTAAATAATCTCTTCAGTAATCAAAATACTTTTTGAATGTAACTGTATTCTGATTACCAACGATTTAGGGGAATACAGTTACTAATATTTTGTATTTTAAATAAGAAATCCCATTACATGTACTCTGTTATTCCCCAACCCTGTCTGTCAGTGTGTGTGTGTGTGTGAGAGAGAGAGAGATAGAGAGATAGAGAGAGAGAGAGAGAGAGAGAGAAATTGACTCACTTTGGAAATACTGAAACAATCGCTTTCATATTCATCTGAGTCACATGTTCCATGGGACAAGGTGACATCTTTCAGTATAATGCTATATGTAATGTAGCATAGAGTTTTCTATATCAAGTGCAATGAAATGCAAAAATAAATTGTCTGAGCAGTCAAGGGAACTTGTCATGGTTGAAGTAAAATACATGTTTTTGGTTTTTTTTTTCTTCTATTTTAAAACATTGGTTTGGTGCTCTGCTGGTTTTGTTTTGCACAAAAACTTCTCTGTTTTTTTCCTGTTCTTCTACCACATACTGCAGGTGTGCATCAACAGGAAGTCTGGTGTTAGATCTTCACTGTTCAAATGACAGTTATGACACTCAATCTGCTGTTAATTTTTTGGTTCAGCTTTACTCAAGGTGTGTAACTTTTTCAGGTTTTATTATCATTTATTATCATCGTTTTCTGTATTCTCTTTCATTAATAATTTCCCAACTTAAAAAAAAAAAAAAGATCTCTAGAGTTCCCTTGAAAAAGGGGTTTTCAAGCTTTTTAACGCCAAAAGCCCCCAGTAAAAAGTACTGAGGAGAATCCAATGTGCCATATGGCTAATCGAGATTCTAGTCATAATTTCCTTTATACAGTATAAGATGTGCTATAACTCAATTTAAATAATTAAATAAAAATAATGATACTTTAATCACAGATGAGTTAAGTTTACTTGTAACTAGTTAACATAACTTAAAAAATTAAGTTCAGTTTACTTGAGCCAAATAAGTACGTTTGCTTAGAAAAGTATGCAAATCGATTGCCTTGAAAAATCTAAGTAAGATCAACTAATTACATTTTACAGTGTAGGTTGATTGTGCATTTTGTTCTACCCACTATTCGAATGATGTCATGGGGTGACGCGGGGCTAGTTGTCACATGGGAAAAGTCACATAATGGCTGTGGTTTTGTATGTTGGTTTCAAACACCTAGTTAAAAAACCCTTTTAAATGAGAATAATGTTTGTAAATAATAATCTCCATGGTAAGTTTTCATATTCAGGCAAAGGTCGACCATATTATGAAGGTATATTTTTTCAGAAAGTTTGAAATATGTTCTAAGGACAAATGTATTTTTCATGAAAATCAGGTCAGGGCATGTTTCATGTGTGTTTTAAATGTCATAAATGTACACAATGTTATAAATTAAAATATTTTTCGGCCACAATTATTTGATATTTTTGGACGTTACCCATTCCAGTTTGTTGCCTCATTAATCGTTTTGTACCTCATTATTGTTTTACTTTAAGTTTTGTCCCCCAATATCACATGAAACTCACACCACTGGTTTAATGCATGTTCCAGTATACCCCTATATAGTGACAACATGGCCCGTTATTGGGGCAAGTTAGGTCAATGTGTTTTCAATGAACTGTATCGTTTTTTCTGGGCACCAAAGGTAAAATTGCTCAATAGTTTTTTTGTAGTCAAGACTCAAGGTATGCAGCTATACAGAAATTGACTTTCAAAAATATACACAATCTCACAAATAATAACTGGAATAAACAGTGGGTGTGTCTCAATCAGCTCCCTAGTTCATTCATCAGGATACTGGTTTAAAAGGCAATTTTTGATTTGATGCGTGTTTTAAGTTAGTTTAGAAGTTAGCAGGCTGTAAATCAGCTAAAACAGGTGCTTATGACAAAAAATCGTTTGCGAGGATCATGGCATTGTGTCTTAATAAAAGAGTTTTGCAAATGTCCTGGATCGTGACATACAGTTTTAAATTCCTGGAGCACATCTGTTTTAATCTTTGTTTTCAGAGTTATATATCTATATATTTGGTACTTACTGCATCTGGATGGACCAACTCAACAATAGTTTCTAATAGAAGCATTTTGACTGTTCACACACAGCAGCAAGTATGTATTTAAAATATAAAATATTCTTTCTCCCGTTTATTAAAAAATGTATATTAATTTAAGAAATAAATGCATTAAAATACAATAATATTCAACATTCAAAACCACTTAAAAAAACTGTAGACTTCTTCAAATATCTTCACATTTTTTCTCCTGTTTGACGGAGTAAGCTGTGCCTGACAGCCAATCAAAACTGCTTATTATCGCACTGTAGCTCTACCTTACTGCGTCCTGCTTCACAGGAATGGTACTGTAATTCATTTGTATTAGCAGTGTGACAGAAAACCTGACCAATCAGATTTGTTATTTTCACCTTGGGGGTTGGCCGTCAGCAGTCTGGACCTTCACAACTCCAAGCAAAAGGGCTTATGCATTGAATGTAAATGAGGAAAGTTTTCCTTCCTGCAGCCACATTTGTGTCTCTATGAGGCTACCACCATAGACATTGAGGGGGAATGCATAATGCAATATTCATAATAGTGGTCTACCGATATGGGTTTTTTCCATGGTTGGCAGCATGTTCCCTAACCAGAAATGTCGTCATGTATTTTGAAGTCTCTCAAGTGTAAATATATGATATCACACTCTCACAAAGATTTTGTTTGTTATTAACCTTTATCTAGAATGTGCATGAAAGAGAAACAATATTTAAATAATACAGTTTTTAGAAGAAGATAAAAAATACAGTCCTTTGTATTTTTATTTGCCAATTTAAGTTATTTTTCTTTCATAAAAGCAGTGTACATTTTAATATTTACAACGAAAATGCATGATAGTGTCTTTTACACAGCAATGTTTTTGACTAATATCAGCTGTTTTTATGCACGATCTCATAATCGTGTTGCAGGTGATTAATTCATAAGTGTCCCAATGTTCAGTCAAAGAACACCCTTAGTTCCCGAATTTGTATTCAAGATATATTGATTCACGACATATGGAGCTAGGGAGCGAGACGAGACGCACCCAGAGTGAGAACTAGCCCTGGTCTCCCTTATATTAGATAAACCTTAATAAATAAACAACAAACAAAATCCCGTACACTTCTGCTGCTTGCAAATGAACAATTTATCAGGTATTGGTTGCATGACCGAAACGTTGTAGCCTATAATAAAATTGTTTATTCGCAAGCAGCAGCAGTGTTTAGTTGTTATTTTTCCTACGTACCTGCTGATAATTTATCAGGTGTATATTGTTTTTTTCTCTTTTTTTTTAGATAAACCTGAATAGAAACATCTTCAACTCAGTATTATTTTGTATAGCACTTTTCACAATAAATCACAAATATATGTGATTACTTATTTTTATCATTATGTTTATTTTTTGGCATTAACTGTTGGCATTCTGTTTTAAATAAAGAAAATAATATATAATAATTTATGTAATAATTATAAATTATAATAAAAATAATTTTTGCAATTAGAAAAAGATATTAGTGCGGAACTTTTTTATGTGGTCTTTCAGAAACTCTGTATTTATAGCAGATTGTAACTACAAATAACTGGAAACAAACAACCGAGCAGTATTATTTCAAATTAGAAGCATGTCATAAAGCCCAGCGCATGTAGTCCAAGAGTTATATATATATATATATATATATATATATATATATACACATACACTCACTGAGCATTTTAGGAACGCTATGTACCTAATAAAGTGCCAGACATAGTTTTCTGCTGTTGTAGACCATCCGCCTCAAGGTTCGATGTGTTGTGCATTCTGAGATGCTATTCTGCTCACTACAATTGTACAAAGTGGTTATCTGAGTTACTGTAGCCTTTCTGTCAGCTTGAACTAGCCTGGCCATCCTCCATTGACCTCTCTCATCAACAAGGTGTTTCCGTCCACAGAACTGCCGCTTACTGGATGTTTTTTTTTATTTTGGCACCATTCTGAGTAAACTCTAGAGACTGTTGTGTGTGAAAATCCCAGGAGATCAGCAGTCACAGAAATACTCAAACCAGCCCATCTGGCACCAACAATCATGCCACAGTCGAAATCACTGAGATCACATTTTTTTCCCCATTCTGATGGTTGATGGGAACATTAACTGAAGTTTCTGACCTGTATCTGCATGATTTTATGCATTGCACTTCTGCCACACGATTGGCTGATTAGATAATCGCACGAATAAGTAGATGTACAGGTGTTCCTAATAAAGTGCTCAGTAAATGTATATAAAGTTTAAATATTATAAATGCAATAAACATTGAATTTGGAACATTTTTAGATACCAAAAATATGTGCTTTTAATTGGATAAAATTCAGTGTCCATTCATTTCTAGCAGGAAAGCTTTCATAACATTCCGAAATGTTTTATAAACCATGCTTTAAAATGTTGTGAATGTGTATGCTCAAGTTCTCTCCATAAGTTTACAGGTATCGTAGGATACTGAACAGAGTACTTAACTGTTATGCATGACTATTAGAGATAACTCAGGCATAAGTTACATGTTCATTCCTGCAGATTTTGGTGCTGACTGTCTAAAGAATCGTTACGGATTGAAAGGAACATCAATTCATCTGAGCTTCAGTCAGAAAAATCAGTCACATCAGCAAACTCAAGTTAAATGGAGACGATTCAACAGAGAAGAGGCACTTGCATGTCCAGATGGCGTTGCCCCCAACTATAGAAATAGAATGGAATATAACTTATCAGATGGGTCTTTAACCATTAAAAACCTTCAAGAAAATGACAGCGGGAAATATGAAGCCCTTCTGGGTTTCTGGGAAGAAGAAATTCTGGCTGCATACACACTTATAGTGGAGCGTAAGCTTTCTTTTTGTCTGTCTTTCTTTCATAGAGTTCAGAGTTTTCAACTTGTAATTATGAGATTCTCAGTCAGAATCTTGTAATTACAGTAATCCCATATGTTATAAACGCACCATTAATCATTCACTGGGGGAACACCATAAATCAAATTTAGAAAAAAAGAAAAAAGAAATAAAGCCCACTACACTAAGTCAAAACAGACTGAAGGACTGTGCTAAGTTACATGGTTGTAACCTACAAGTGCTGGAGGAGTTACATTTAGAAATATTTTTGTGGGATTTGAAAGAGAGAGAGAGAGAGAGAGAAAACACATAACAACCTAAATTTGTACAAAACAGTATGGTAGCTTTGTCGCAAACATAAATACTTATAAAATTAACTCTTTAGTATCTCAGCATAGTTTTTATTGCTAACTCACCTGACTCTGGTCGTTTCTCAGCTGCTGTCTCTGAGCCCTTAATCGAAGTGAGTCAGGATGACAATAACACCTCTGCTGGACTGTGTCGGGCCACAGTGAACTGCTCGGCTGATGGCAGCTGGGCCACTTATGACTGCGACCAAAGTCTATGTACAAGGACACATGGATCTCTGGCCTCCATTAACATCACTGTTACTGCATTGGGAAGCAGAGAAGTTCAATGTCAGGCCAACAACCATGTGAGCAGGAATCATTCTGAGATACTGAATATTATGTGTAAGCATACATTTCACAAAGCAACAACTTCATCAGATGATAACAACTGTGTGATTATGCTCTACAACAGTTTTTCTAATGGGCTTTTTACACTTGAAATGGTCAAAACAAGGATATGTCTTCCATTGTTCACATTTATCATACTTTGGACCAGAAATAATCCTGTGTTGTCAGATTTTGGGATTCACACTGTACATATGTAGAGTGATTAAGGGTTACTGTGCTGCAAATTTATGCAGGCTTCATATGGGTTAAATTAAGTGCTAACCTTTAAGTGTGAAACATAAAAGTGGCCTTTAACCTGTGATTAATGCTGCCTTCACGTGCTATCGGAATTATCGTAAATACAAGTTTCCCACTCGGAAGTTGCACATGAATGACCCCTCAAGTCGTAATTACAACTGGGAAACTCGGAGATAATTTTGATACCCGAGTTTCCAAGATGGGAGGAGTCCTAAACTTTCAACATGGCGGAGGAGAGCACAGTTTCTGTTTTGCATGACAGGTCTTGTTAATTTTTCTAAATATAGCTAATTGTTAGCACTTGCTGTTTTGGTCATATTCATTTATGTATATCCCCAACCATTTGATGCATGTTGTACATTTTTACACTGTGAAAATAGCTTGTATTTGAACAAAATTCCATTATTGTCAGCAAGCTAACTGAGTATATGTATTATGGTGTCAGAATAAAAGTTTCTCAAGAAATATGTATGAATGAACCTGGCCTCATCCATGTTTCCTGTTCTTTCTGACAACAAAGCACGTGAACATGACATACTTGTAATTACCACTTCAGAAGTGGGAAGTAGGATAATTCCGATAGCACACGAAGGCAGCATAAGCATAGTGTAAAAAGCCTTTTTGTTATTGTTTCTTATATATTCTGATCAAAAACTTCGTTTTGATTTGTCTTCAGGCCTGGAAAAACAGGAAAGTGAATTGCGCTCACCACCAGGACTTGTCTTTTGGATTGTTTTGACCATTTGTGTTGGTGTTGTGCTGGGTTTTCTTTTGGGTTTGGTTATAGTGCTTGTCAAAAAAATAAACTCCACAAAGATTCATCCACAGGTAATTGCCAAAATACCTCTGTTTCTCTAATACAGAATTTGTCATGTCTGTCATTCTTATTTTTAAACCATACTCTTTCTTTTTGGATCAGTGTATTGTTGCTGTGATAGATGGAACAGTGAGTGAACAGGGTCCAGGAACTAAGTACAGCACAGTGCACAAGCCAAACACATCCCACACTCATACGGCAAACAATGCTGACAAAAATATTGAAGGAACCATCTACGACACCCCATCAAGACAGGTATGAAGCATCTAAGAAAGAGTAGAAATGGAGGGAATAAGATAATTTGCTAAATCATAATCTAGTAACATTGCAAGTTGAAGATCATTTTTGTTTTTTCCAGATATGACCAGTTTAGATGCAAATCAATCTTAAATGACTTGTTTGTGTCTTTCTTAGCCTAAGGCTCATCGAGCTGTCAGTGTCGATGTAATGATAGAAAATCAGGAGCAACAGCGGCCTCGAGAGGACAACACTGTTAAAGTAAGAGCTACAGTACACCAGGCAGCAGAACCCGATTCAGAACAAATAAACACAGTTTACTGTAAACTGGGAGAGATATGACTCCGATTAGATGACTCCTTCTCAAAGTTAATTATTCAATATTAGCCTATAAAAAAATAAAATAAATCAAATCTTGTATTCTACAGTATGCACACTTTAAGCTGTTTATGTGGCTAAGAGGGTGGCTCTGCTCAGTTAAAACCATCTTATTACAGAAAATATTATTTTTGTCAGAACTGTATTATTATTAGAGGCATTTCATTGGTCCTGTAAATGTACAATGCTTATTAAGTGCTTATTATTGTCAAATAAAGACAACTACAGAGCAGTGATTTTGTTCATTTGTTGTTTATTTTGCAATTATCATTCCAGTTCACAATGAATGCAGATGGAAAACGCTAACAAAGATCAACGTAAGAGAATGAACATAATAGCTGAATGAGGCCTTATGCTTAATAATTTCCACAATTCACACAGTGATCATACAGAAAAATCTAAAAACAATATTAGACCATTAAACACTAGTTAGATTGAAATTATATGAATTACTGCTACACAATACTTTATCTTAGTCTGCAGGTTACATATTTAAGACCTTTCTACTTTTTAAATTTTTAATTTCTTATCATACAGTATATATATTGGGGAGAACCACAAGGCCTAAACCTCAATAAATACAATGTTTTGCACAAATGTTTGTTTGCTCTAGCAGTGGTTTTGTATGTTGGTTATAAACACCTAAATCAAAACTATAAAATGCTTAATTATAATTATTAAATTATAATAATTTTTGTGAATTCTATCCTTAAAACACAATTTCCATCCTCCAAATTCTATATGTGTTGGGTAAACAAGTGAACACAATAAAAACACACTAGCATGCATTCAGGCAAGAGTCAATATAAAAAGTTACATTTAAACTGAAAGTTTGAACTGTGTTCTCAAGACAAACAGATTTGTCATAAATATCAGGTTGGGGCAAGTTTTCATATTTTTTATTGGAGACACACACACACACACACACACACTGTTAATGTGAATAGCAGTTTTTCTTAAAGGAATAGTTCACCCGAAAATTTAAATTCTCTCATCATTTACTCACCCTCATGCCATCCCAGGTGTGTAAGACTTTCTTCTGCTGAACACAAAAAAGATTTTTAGAAGATTATGTCAGTTCTGTAGGTCCATACAATGCAAGTGAATGGTGGCCAGAACTTTATAGCTTCAAAAGGACATAAAGGCAGCATAGAGGTAATCCATAAAACTCCAGTGGTTAAATCCATGTCTTCAGAAGTTATATGATAGGTGTGAGTGAGAAACAGATCAATATTTAAGTCCTTTTTTACTATAAATCTCTACTTTCACTTTCACATTCTTCTTTTGTTTTTGCCGATTCGCGTTCTTCCTGCATATCACCACCTACTAGGCAGGGAGGAGAATTTATAGTAAAAAATATTGAATTTTAAAAAGGCTTAAATATTTATCTGTCCCCACCCACACCTCCCATATTGCTTCTGAAGACATGGACTTAACCACCTGAGTCGTATGGATTACTTTTATACTGCCTTTACTGTATGTACTTTTTGAAGCTTCAAAATTCACTTTGTGAGGACCTACAGAGCTGAAATTTTCTCCTAAAAATCTTTGTTTGTGTTCAGCAGAAGAAAGAAAGGGTGAGTAAATGAGAGAATTTTCATTTATGGGTGAACTATCCCTTTAACAAAAAGCTCTGAACTATCTGTGTGTCTGTGACATTAGACCACTCTCTCCTTAAATATATACTTGTATGAGCAGGTGGATATAGCATATTTAATTGCAAACAAATATTTAACAATAGCCCTCATAGACCAGTAATTTTTAATTTTGATCCTAAACTACATCTGAAAGCAAGTACTTTTGCACATTTACTCAAGAGGAAATTAAAAAGGGGTAATTTTACTTTTACTGGAGTGATATTTTATCAGGACATCTGTACTTTTACTCAACTACAGGAATAATGAACTTTGTCCACCACTGATTGTTACTACAATAAAACTGTGGTAAATTGGTATTAGTCAGGAAAAGACAGAAAGATTCTGGAAGCATCTTACACAATTTTAAGGTCATACCATTTAAATGTAAAAATTTACAGAAGGCATTGTGTACTACATTTATTTACATGTACATTTATGCATTTTGGCAGAATCTTTTATCCAAAGTGACTTACAGTGCATTCAATAAATATATTTTTTTCAATATATAATTTTTACTAAGTGTAAATAGCAACAAAAAGCATCTTCTTTGCACTAACTGCAAATAGTGTTAGATATTATTTGCACTCCTAATTAAATACTAACATACAGTATCACTGCAGTGTGTTTGTTGTGCTTATTTAGAGTCCCACAGACACCCTAAACCAACCTCAACCCCTAAACCTTACCCTAACCTTACCATACAAAAATTAACCATATGTTTACTACAGTAATCATAGTATCACCATGGTACTTTGTAGTAAAATCATAGTAGCCACAAAAATTAAACATTAAAATTTCAACAAAAATTTGCATTAAAACTATGGCTTCCACCAAAAAACATGGTTACAACAATATTACTATAGTAAAACCATGATTTATTTTACTTGGATAAAATCTCTCAACTCCCGACCTTCACCGTGACTAATTCACTGCAAAGAAATCAACCTTTATCTTAATTTTATTTATTATTATAAGTAGTATTAATGGAAATATTAAAAGTGGAGACAAGAAACAGGAAGGAGAAAAGTGGTACAAAAGGCGGAATCGAACCTGGATCGTCTGCATGGAAAAAGCATATCCACACCTTCTTAAAACATTAGGCCATCACAGTAACACTAGGGTGCACAGCTTGTCTCTTATTTCTGTGTTTCCACCAGACTATTGGCATGCAAATAGCCATAATGTGTGGCAGGTGATATTTACACCTAATGGAAATAGTCACTTTTATTAGAGCACATCAAACATGATCTTAACCCATAATTTAAGAAACGCTAAGATATAGTATTGTGATATAGAGATAGTACTCTGTAACATATAATAATATGAATAATAATATGAAATAGTAGAATATCTTTAATCTACGAATACTGTTGAATGACACAGTTTGACACTTGATCCCCTATTTAACCTAAACCCATGATAGAAAGGTTGAGTGAATGTGGCCTGTTCTCTGTGGATGAGGGTCATTGTGTTAGAGACGCTGTAGAAGGACAGAGTTTCTGCACTGTGATCCACATACACTCCTATTCTAGAAGAGCTGCAGGATACAGGGAGTTCAGTCTCTTTACTATTGTGTCTGAATGAGTATATGGAGGGAGAGCAGCACAAACTCCAGGACTGATTATTCCATCCAAATACACATCCATTGTATATGATGCTCTTATATGACACTAATATACAGACTCCACCTCTCCCACTCCACTCAAGCTCCCAGTAACAGCGTCCACACACACTCGCATCTCTACACAAAACATGTAGCCAACCATCAAATCTGTCTGGATGATCAGGATACAGCTGGACTGTGTCAGTGTACGTAGCCACTCTGTTCCTTTTAGACAGACGGAGGAAATGATTCACTGTGTTTGAATCCAGAGTAAACTGACAGGAATCTGATGGGGACAAAACACATAATTCTTTAATTTAATTTAAATGAGTTTGTCATCTTATTTCAGTATATAATCTGTAAATATCTACCAATATGATAGACATGAAGTACCAATAATATCATAGTACCCATCATCATTATAACGATGCATCATGATTTCAGTGATTAATGGGAATTGAGGGGGGCACTATACTGTAAAAAGGCACCATCCTTCGGATGAGATGCTAAACCGAGGTCCTGACTCTCTCCTTATCAACCATGACCTCCTAATAATCCACATCCATGAATTGGTTCTATCACTACTCTCTCCTCTCCACCAACAGCTGGTGAGTGTTGAGTGATCTGGCGCACAATCACTGACATCACATCATCCAGGTGGATGCTGCACACTGGTGGTGGTTGAGGAGAGTCCTCTGTTCACTCTGTAAAGTGCTACGTATATAAGTGTAACGTTCATTCATTCATTAAATTATGACATACATGTCGTGATGTGTTTGTATCGCAAAGTAGTTGGCCCTCAATTTAATTTATTCACATTGAAATGTCTTTACAATGAATTGCCTGTGTGATTTAGTGTAATGCCCTCATTTGATAACAGACTTGCAGCACAAATGTATGTTTTAGTCTTCAGACTCTCCACTGAACATTTCAATTCAGAGTCTTCAAACGAAACAAAATGTAAAAAGATAATTCAGTTAGTTCAGTGGTTTGAGATAATAAATTCATTAATATGTGGTCTACTCGTAATTCAGAGTCTGGGGGACGGAGCTTCAACTTCTCTCATTAGATTATGGGAGAGAGGGCTAGGATTCTAAAAAAAACGTCAAGTCTACATCTAGAGATTCAAGGGTGCATCTGATGCAATTTAAGATTTTGCATCGATTACATTGGACACCCTCTAGATTGTTTAGACTTGGTCTTAAAGACACACCCACCTGCTGGCGATGCCAATCAGAAGACAGGGACACAACCCATGTTTTTTGGGGATGTGTTAAGATACAAGAATTTTGGTTGAGGATTCAGAGATTTATGTGTGACGTTTTGGACACACAATTTTCATTTTGCCCCAGACTCTGCATTTTGGGTGATGGGGCGGTCATTAATTTTGGGGATAGCTGCTTGAAAGGTTGGGTTCTGGCTGGAGTTATGGTTGCCAGACAAATCATTCTTAGGGGGTGGAAGATGGCTGGGGCACCCTCGTTTTGGGAGTAGTGTGGGGAGATGGGTGGGTGGCAGCATTTGAGGAGGTGATTTATAGAAGGTTAGGAAAATGGAATTTGTTTAATAGGAAGTGGGGTGGATATTTAGCTTTTTTGGAGGGTTCTCGGGGAGGGGCAGTGGAGAGGGATTTTTAATTTGTAATTTTTAGTTTGATGTGTATGTGCTCTCTTGTTTTTTTGAAAGTATATTTTTTTTAGTTTAGGGGGAGGGGTTTAATTTATATAACTGATTCCGTATTTTATGTTGTGCTTATCTGTTTTGTGGATCAAATCAATAAAACATTTTAATAACAAAAAGAAATGTGATTTTAGACCAAAAAAAAAAAAAATGTGGTTTACTCAGTTTAAAGATACAATAATATGGGTAAATGATACATAAACTCAGCAAAAAAAGGACAAAATCAAAAGTAACAGTCAGTATCTGGTGTGGCCACCAGCTGCATTAAGTACTACAGTGCATCTCCTCATGGACTGCACCAAATTTGCTGTGAGAAGTAACCCCACTCTTCCGCCAAGGCACTTGCAAGTTTCCGGACATTTCTGGGGGGAATGGCCCTAGCCCTCACCCTCCGATCCAACAGATCCCAGACGTGCTCAATGGGATTGAGATCCAGGCTCTTCGCTGGCCATGGCAGAACACTGACATTCAGCGTTGAGATTGCCTGCAATGACAACAAACTCAGTCCGATCATGCTGTGACACATCGCCCCAGACCATGACGGACCCTCCACCTCCAAATCGATCCCACTCCAGAGTACAAGCGTTGGTGTAACGCTCATTCCTTCGACGATAAATGCGAGTCCGACCATCACCCCTGGTGAGACAAAACCATGACTCGTCAGTGAAGAGCACTTTTTGCCAGTCCTGTCTGGTCCAGCGAAGGTGGGTTTGTGCTCATAGGCGACGTTGTTGCCTGTGATATCTGGTAAGGACCTGCCTTACAACAGGCCTACAAGCCCTCATTCCAGCCTATCTCAGCCTATTGCAGACAGTCTGAGCACTGATGGAGGGATTGTGCATTCCTGGTGTAACTCAGGCAGTTGTTGTTGCCATCCTGTACCTGTCCCGCAGGTGTGATATTCGGATGTACCGATCATGTTCAGGTGTTGTTACACGTGGTCTGCCACTGCGAGGACGATCAGCTGTCCTTCCTGTCTCCCTGTAGCGCTGTCTTAGGGGTCTCACTGTACGGATATTGCAGTTTATCGCCCTGGCCACATCTGCAGTCCTCATGCCTCCATGCAGCATGCCTAAGGCACGTTCACGCAGATGAGCAGGGACCCTGGGCATCTTTATTTTGGTGTTCTTCAGAGTCAGTAGAATGGTCTCTTTAGTGTCCTAAGTTTTTATAACTGTGACCTTAATTGCCTACCATCTGTAAGCTGTTAGTGTCTTAAGGACCGTTTCACAGGTGCATGTTCATTAATTGCTTATGGTTCACTGAACAAGCATGGAAAACATTGTTTAAACCCTTTACAATAAAGATCTGTAAAGTTATTTGGATTTTTACAAAATTA
Source organism: Myxocyprinus asiaticus (assembly GCF_019703515.2). Lineage (NCBI taxonomy): Eukaryota > Metazoa > Chordata > Actinopteri > Cypriniformes > Catostomidae > Myxocyprinus > Myxocyprinus asiaticus. Next base: position 61,702,806 of record NC_059345.1, on the reverse strand, counting down.
TCTTTAAAATACTGTGTCCTGAAAAAATAACGTTTCTTTGGCACAGAGGTGCGATTTTTAGTATTGAAAGTCTAGAGTTGAAATCTTTAGTGTGTTGTACTGCTCACTCAGCTAAGGTAAATTACAATCTATGTATATTGTGTGTGTGTGTGTGTGTGTGTGTGTGTGTGTGTGTGTGTGTGTGTGAGTGTGTGTGTGTGTGTTTGTAGTGCCTTACATTTTAGGCAATCCCCCTGGTCTTACAGTATGTTCATTGATGGGAATCATTTTACTGCATGCTAAGGAAATAAACAGGCATAATTAGTGTAATTGCTTTGTAAAAACATATACATATATAAATTAGTGCTGTCAGTTGATAATGTTTTTTAATCGTGATTAATCACATAATTTTTTGTAGTTAATCGCGATTAATCACAGATTTTGAAAGTGCTGAAATTTGGCACTATATACACATCTTTTCCTGTCAAAATGCATTTATTTCCATCTTGGAGGGGAAAAACAAAACAAAATTTAACAATATAATGATTTATTAACATTTTCCAAACAAATCCACATTATAAAGATAGAAATGCACTAAAATAGCACCAATTCAAGTAACATTAAATGTTTACCAAAGTCTAAGTGGGAGTTTGACTAATTGAAAGAACTAGTCCCCACATGCATATGCATATTTATTGCAATGGGCATTAAATCCCTTAAACTATCATCCTCCACAATATTAATCAGCCAGCAGACTGTGGCTATTCGCTTTCCTACAGCAATCTTCAAGCTGCGTTCATGATTCGTGTCGGAGCGGCAACGCCACTTTGCAGAGATTATTTTATTTACTGAGATAACAACCTCCACAGCTCTATCATAGCAGAGAGCATTACGGTCAAGTAGTGTTGTCTAGGAATGTCCATGGGACTGCTGCGCTTTGCTAACTTATATGCTAAGTTTGTAGGCTCACCTTGGAGGGGTCTGGTGTGTGTCTGTTTGTGGCGTGTGCATCAGTGTAATGACTCCGCGTGGACATATTACAAAGGTTCCGCCTATCCCAACATGTGTTTATGCTGTATTAACAGTAAATGCATTAATCGCGATTAAGAAAAATTAACACGTTAAGCTTTTTTAATTAATCGCATGCGTTAACGCGTTAATTCTGACAGCTCTAATCTACATATACTGTTGAACCAATATTTCTAGAAAGGCATCTTTGTTATAAATTTCATCATGTAGCTGGAGATCAACTGAGGCCATTGAAAGGTTGAACATGATCAGCTGATTCTCGTCTCTTGTAAACACAGACTCAAGCCAGCTAGAAATAAGCCGAAAGCATGTCTTCTTGTGTTTATCCGCACTCATGCCACAATTCAGCCGACAGCATGTCTTTTTCTTCATTTGGCAAACCAGACTCAGCCCAGATCTCAGCTGATTTTGGTTGATCAGACTCACAACAGACTTCAGTCAAATGTTATTTCACACAAAGGTGTTCAAATTTCATTGCTAGAACCAAACCAGAAGTGCCAAAAATAAGATAGATTTGGCCCAGATCTTCTTGCTATGTGGGAAGTATCTATGCTGGTTTATGCTGTATTAAATGAATATGCGTTAATCCTCATTATTCAGCCTATTACAAGAATAGGCCTTCTGGCCAAATAAACAAATACGGGTGCATCTCAATAAATTAGAATGTCGTGGAAAAGTTCATTTATTTCAGTAATTCAACTCAAATTGTGAAACTCGTGTATTAAATAAATTCAGTGCACACAGACTGAAGTAGTTTAAGTCTTTGGTTCTTTTAATTGTGATGATTTTGGCTCACATTTAACAAAAACCCACCAATTCACTATCTCAAAAAATTAGAATACATCATAAGACCAATAAAAAAAAAACATTTTTAGTGAATTGTTGGCCTTCTGGAAAGTATGTTCATTTACTGTATATGTACTCAATACTTGGTAGGGGCTCCTTTTGCTTTAATTACTGCCTCAATTCGGCGTGGCATGGAGGTGATCAGTTTGTGGCACTGCTGAGGTATGGAAGCCCAGGTTTCTTTGACAGTGGCCTTCAGCTCATCTGCATTTTTTGGTCTCTTGTTTCTCATTTTCCTCTTAACAATACCCCATAGATTCTCTATGGGGTTCAGGTCTGGTGAGTTTGCTGGCCAGTCAAGCACACCAACACCATTGGTGTCATTTAACCAACTTTTGGTGCTTTTGGCAGTGTGGGCAGGTGCCAAATCCTGCTGGAAAATGAAATCAGCATCTTTAAAAAGCTGGTCAGCAGAAGGAAGCATGAAGTGCTCCAAAATTTCTTGGTAAACGGGTGCAGTGACTTTGGTTTTCAAAAAACACAATGGACCAACACCAGCAGATGACATTGCACCCCAAATCATCACAGACTGTGGAAACTTAACACTGGACTTCAAGCAACTTGGGCTATGAGCTTCTCCACCCTTCCTCCAGACTCTAGGACCTTGGTTTCCAAATGAAATACAAAACTTGCTCTCATCTGAAAAGAGGACTTTGGACCACTGGGCAACAGTCCAGTTCTTCTTCTCCTTAGCCCAGGTAAGACGCCTCTGACGTTGTCAGTGGTTCAGGAGTGGCTTAACAAGAGGAATACGACAACTGTAGCCAAATCCCTTGACACGTCTGTGTGTGGTGGCTCTTGATGCCTTGACCCCAGCCTCAGTCCATTCCTTGTGAAGTTCACCCAAATTCTTGAATCGATTTTGCTTGACAATCCTCATAAGGCTGCGGTTCTCTCGGTTGGTTGTGCATCTTTTTCTTCCACACTTTTTCCTTCCACTCAACTTTCTGTTAACATGCTTGGATACAGCACTCTGTGAACAGCCAGCTTCTTTGGCAATGAATGTTTGTGGCTTACCCTGCTTGTGAAGGGTGTCAATGATTGTCTTCTGGACAACTGTCAGATCAGCAGTCTTCCCCATGATTGTGTAGCCTAGTGAACCAAACTGAGAGACCATTTTGAAGGCTCAGGAAACCTTTGCAGGTGTTTTGAGTTGATTAGCTGATTGGCATGTCACCATATTCTAATTTTTTGAGATAGTGAATTGGTGGGTTTTTGTTAAATGTGAGCCAAAATCATCACAATTAAAAGAACCAAAGACTTAAACTACTTCAGTCTGTGTGCATTGAATTTATTTAATACACGAGTTTCACAATTTGAGTTGAATTACTGAAATAAATGAACTTTTCCACGACATTCTAATTTATTGAGATGCACCTGTAGATGGACATGAAACATTGATTTTCATTGAAATTGTGTAATTATGTGAGGAGAAATAAATGTTTTGGTTGTTTATTTTTTAATTAATGAACATCTGACTGCTTAGTATGCATCTTATTATAAGACTACTTGCCAAATAAATAAATAAATGCACATGAGCTCTTGACATTCGGAAGTGTTTAACCCACAGCTGGTCTTTAAAGTGGGTCCTCACAATCCGCCAGAACATTTTTGAGCGTGGGCGTTCCCAGGTATGGGAATCTCAGCCCTCATTATATTAGATAATTACACTTATTGTCCTAGCAGCATTCATTGAAACAAGGTACAATTGCTCCAGTCCTGCAAATAAAACTCTTCCCGAAGCAAGGAGTCATTCAGCTGCTCCATCAAGACCAGGTGGCTTCCTTTAAGATAATGCGCTTTATGTAGTGGATGGAAACGTCCAATGATTTAAATTTTCTTAAGTCTAATTTTTAGAAATGCACTTAAAAACGCTAAACATTTAGATGAAAACCCAGCTACTGATTTTATACAACAGGTCTAACCCAGCTATTGCTTTTATACAACAGGTCTATAAACTAAAAGATAATATAGAGTAACTGACATTTCAAACATTAAATAACTCTGACCCACATTACATTTTTTAAATGAATATTCTTCTAAATCTGGGGTTCCCAACCTTTTTTTGTCAGAGGAACCCCTATAAATCCTTGCTTGGGAAACACTTATCTATATATGGAGATTCTTCCACGTGATAATACATGATGCAAGACTAATTTCTAAGAGAATAATAAATATCTGCTACTTTTCTATCTCCCTTTTACAATAATCCACCAAGTGTTCTTTCAGTTTAGAGAGAGAGATTTCCCCAAATCATTAAAAGAGGAGAGAACAACTGATAGTACAGATGGGTAAGTCTGTAGATTTTGGAGAAAGAGAGAAAGACTTAAACCTCTACAGAAAAAAGCTGAAAAACTAAAGATGCAAATAAACCCTACATTTTTTTTTTTTCGGTAGGCTAATGTTTATTCAACTTATTTTTAGTGACCCATTTGTTATCACTTTAATACTGTTCTTAAAGGGATAGTTCACCCAAAAAACGTAAATTCTCTCATCATTTACTCACCTTCATGTAATCTCTGAAGTGTATGACTTTCTTTCTTCTGCTGAACACAAACAAAGATTTTTTGAAGAATATCTCGGCTCTGTAGGTCCATACAATGCAAGTGAATGGGTACCAAAAAGACATAAAGGCAGCATAAAAGTAATCCATAAGACTCCAGTGGTTAAATCCATATCTTCAGAAGTGATATGATAGGTGTGTGTGAGAAACAGATCAATATTTAAGTCCTTTTTTACTATCACGTTCCACTTTCACATTCTTCTTTTGTTTTTGGTGATTTGCATTCTTCATGCATATCGCCACCTACTGGGCAGGAAGGAGAATTTATAGTAAAAAAGGACTTAAATGTTGATCTGTTTCTGTCAGGAAGTGAAACTCAGTATTGTCTTTTTATTACTGTATATAATGATCTCACTGAACAGACATTCACAAGACATTTTTTATTATTATTATTATTATTTCATTTATTATTATTTTATTAATATTATTATTTCAATATACTTCAATTCTAAATGTGTTTATTGACTGGATAAACATTATCTGATTTTGTGTGAAATTTCATCAAGCATCTTTTTAAAGGGATAGTTCACCCAAAAAGAAAAATTCTCCCATCATTTACACTCATGCTATCCAAGATGTGTATGACTTTCAAACAAAAAGATTTTTAGAAGAATATTTCAGCTCTGTTGGTCATTACAATGCAAGTGAATGGGTACCAAAAATCTGAAGACCCAAAAAGCACATAAACACAGCACAAAAGTAATCCATAAGACTCCAGTGGTTAAATCCATATCTTCAGAAGTGATATGATAGGTGTGTGTGAGAAACAGATAAATATTTAAGTCCTTTTTTACTATCACTTTCCACTTTCACATTCTTCTTTTGTTTTTGATGATTTGCATTCTTCATGCATATCGCCACCTACTGGGCAAGGAGGAGAATTTATAGTAAAAAAGGACTTAAATGTTGATCTGTTTCTCATCCACAACTACCATATCGCTTCTAAAAATCTTTTTGTTTGAAAGTCATACACATCTTGGATAGTATGAGTGTAAATGATGAGAGAATTTTTATTTTTGGGTGAACTATCCCTTTAAAAAGATGCTTGATGAAATTTCACACAAAATCAGATAATGTTTATCCAGTCAATAAACACAATTAGAATTGAAGTATGTTGAAATAATAATATTAATAAAATAATAATAAATGAAATAATAATAATAATAATAAAAAATGTCTTGTGAATGTCTGTTCAGTGAGATCATTATATACAGTAATAAAAAGACAATACTGAGTTTCACTTCCTGACAACATTCCAACCAACTGCAAAACAACTGATAAAAATACTCTCATTCTTTTAGGATTATGCTCTTATGAGAGCCTCAAACTATTTCCATTCGGTTACAGTAAAATAAGGATAGAACATCTAAAGCCAAGATCTTGCTATTGACACAGTCCTGTTTTTCAGAGTTGTGTTACCTGCAGGAAATGGATGTGGTCATCTGTGTGTAAAAGCTTCTCCAGCTCAGCGTCTCTCCTCTTCAGATCAGCAATCTCCTGCTCCAGTTGCTCCAAGACTCCTTCAGCTCGACTCACTGCAGCCTTTTCCTGATCTCTGATCAGCTGTGTCACCTCAGAGCGGCTTCTCTCAATGAAGCGCAACAGCTCAGTAAAGATCCTCTCACAGTCCTCCACTGCTGTCTGTGTGGAGCGCTGTTACACACACATTACAGTCAGCTCTTACTGCTTGTAAGCCACAGTGGGATTCAGTGAAACTGAAAGTGAGTGAGACTGATGTTCTTCTGCTCAAAACTCACCTTATGGGACTTCACTGGCTCTTTCAGCTCCTCAAGCTTCTGCTCTCTCTGCACGCAGAACAATTATAGCAACCATCTAATTTTATAATAATGATATAAGATTATTCATTAGTTCACACCTATTTCTCAGTCCTCTCTGCTACGGCTGTTACAATATCATGGTTTTTATGTTTGTCCATAAAACACATATAACAAATGCACTGCTGCTCAGTACGACAGAAGATTCCCAGCTGTTTATTATGTTTTGAGCAAATCATCTCTTGGAGTCGTCTAGTGGGATCCAACAGATTATGCATCCTATCTTTAAAGAGATTCTCATGTTGTTCAAGATTATTTTTACAATAAGAGTTCAGGCACTCCTTAATAAACAGGACTTGACAGTTTGTATGTTCTACCAGAACAGACGTCACGCTCCACATCTCCAGGTCCAGTGTAACAGTGAGCAGGACGAGCAGTTTGAAGGCTTGTCTTCCTTAGTTTCTCCACCACTTCAGCCAGCATGGTGTTTTTATATAAAGCAGGTCTTGTTGTGAAGGAGTGTCTGCACTGAGGGCAGCTGTAGACGCTTATGTGATCATCCTGATCCCAGCAGTCTGTAATATAGCTCATACAGTAACTGTGTCCACAGGGAATGGTCACTGGATCCTTCAGTAGATCCAGACACACTGGATAGCTGAACTGATCCTGAGAAAAAAATGCTTTCCCACATTTTAATTTATATACAAATTAATCATACAACAGGTCAAAAACACTTAAGTTTAGGTTCTTCTGAAATGAACAGCTGAAAGGGTTTCCTGGTTGTGTGTTTGAGAGACGTGTGCAAACAGGTGTGTCTCACCTGCATTTCAGTGCACATTCACAGATGATAAAGTCTACAAGGTGTCTCCTATATAACTCACCAAGTAGAGAATGTGTGTGTACACTTTCTTTATTTTGAGATCAAATGGAATACAAGTGCTTTCATGATTCATCCTTGAAACTATTATAGTTAAACACACACACACACACACACACACACACACACACACACAGAGAGAGAGAGAGAGAGAGAGAGAGAGAGAGAGAGAGAGAATGAGAGCAAATATAGATGTGCCTGAATACAATAAAATTAAAAAAAGAAAAATTACTATTCAGCTTTCAATGAAATACAGTGTAAATGAAGGTACAAATGATGATGCGACATAATCTTATTATCAAGGTTGGGGAGTAACTAAATACATGTAACCGAATTACGTATTTAAAATACTAAATATTAGTAACTGTGTTCCATTACAGTTACAATTTAAATAGTCGTTAATCAGAATACCGTTACATTCAAAAAGTATTTTGATTACTGAAGAGATTACTTTGCCTTTTATTGTAGTTTGTTTCATTTAATATTTAGTCTATTCAGTTGGAAAACATTTATTCAAATAAGTGATGTGATCCGAGGAGCTTTTAAACATCGGTGAAACGCTTTCTTATGATTTGTTTTATTTATACGAGCGCTTTCACACTGTTGTGAGTGAAAAGGTGGATATGACGTCATTGAGGAACTTTCCCTTGGGAGCTTAATAGAGTAGTTTCTACAGCTTAACAAAAAACAGTTAGAAACGCTTTGACAGATGAAACATATCCAATAAATACACGATTACATGCCATGTTAATGGTTTTTTTTTTTTATGCAGTTAGGGTATTTTTACAAGAAATGCTAACAAATGTTGCCTTTAACATCACATAGAAAGCTACAAATAATATATTTTCTGCCTCATTCTATGAACAGAATCCATATATGATCAGAAAAGGATTGTCGTTGTGTACACTTTGTGGGGATTTGAAGTTTGTAGCAGCAAAAACAGTTAACCTTGTGTAAATTGTCGTGTGAACATTTAGCTTTATGCTAAGCTAAATGCCTTTACATGCATCTGTTAGCAGGCACGATTATATTATATTAATTCTATGAAGAAAATTCACGTCAGAGCATACCTTTTTTCTGTAGTAAGACTTTGATATTAGGGCAAAGCTGAAAAAATGTATTCTTAATGAGAATTTAAAAATTGCTTTTCTGTAGAAATATCTAAAAATCCTAAAAACAAGATACATTTACTTAGTATAAGTTTTTTACTTAGAATAGCAAAACTGCATAAGATATTTAGGCTTTTTTTCAGAGAAATGTATTTTTACAGTGAAGTGTGTTTTACTTTATTTACTTGTTTAGAGTAAAAACAAGTGATAAAATCTCTTAATCCAAAGTATTAAGATGACATTCCTGACCTTAAGTAATCTAACAGAATATGTTACAAATTACATGTATTTTGTAATCTGTAGTGGAATACTTTTTTAAAAGTAACCTTCCCAACCTTGCTTATTATTTTGTTACTAATTTCAATGCTAGGATTTTTGATAATATAGGAGAACTAAATGTTTATTGTAAATAACCAGAAAAAAAGAATAATGTATAATTGAAAGATTTGTCATATATTATTTTTAAAAAGAATAGCAATATAAGGGCACTTACACTGCACTTTCTCTATAGTGTGTGTATAAAGTTGCCCTTTAAGTCAAAATGTGTACATTGTCTTAAATCAATGAACTTGTTATTAATCATCTAAATTAATGACCATGACTACAAGCCAAATTACTGGTTTAGTGCTGGTCAAGCAAAGCTATGTTTTTAACCAGTAAAAAAATCTGGTCAACCAGAGTGGTCTCGATGAAGCTGGTTGATTAAGGGAGGCTTGCTGGTTAAACTAGTTAAAGGGATAGTTCACTCAAAAATGAAAATACTTTTACTCATTTACTCACTCTAGTGTTGTTACAGAAATGTCATTTTTGCCCATTCTGCCCGTTTCGTGGCCGGCCCGCCCGGTTCTCCCGATGGCCATTCCGCCCGATCAGCCCCAAAGTGTGACGGCGCACCGGGAAAATGCCCAGTATGCCAGATTACCAATCCAGCCCTGGTCACCATTCACTTTCAGTGTATGGAAAAAAAGATGCGGTGAAAGTGAATGGTGACTGAGGCTAACATCTCCTTTTGTGTTTCATGGAAGAGAGAAAGGTTTGGAGCAACATGAGGGTGAGAAAATGATGACTGAATTTTAATTTTTGCGTGAACAATCCCATGCTGTGGTCGAGCATCCAAAAATAACATATGCTGGTGACCTGCAATGCTGGTCTTGTCACAGAGGATACAGACAGTCCTAAATAAATCTGTCAGTTCATATTTTCCTGTATTTGCTTGTGCATGCTCAAGCTTTGATCTCAGACACAGTGAGATGAGGAGAGCTGATATATTTTCTACTCCATATAATAAAATGGGAATTGTTTCAACAATAGCAACAGGATTAATTTGTAGCATTGCATATGCTTTACATTTCATCCATTTAGATGTACTTGTCTTTTTATCATACAGAACTACCATATATTTCACTGTATACACTGGTATACATCATACTAACCCAAATACCCACATTCAACAACCCTCTGTGTGACATCACTCCCTGCAGCTCTTTTCTGGCCCCTTGTGGAGTCAAAGTTAGAGTTATCTTCTTTCCTAGCTGCTCTCAAAACACTGAAAGTGTTCTGAAAAACTCTTTCTTAACCCTTTAAAAGGGCAGGGACATCAAAAATACCTGAATCACCAACAAACATGCAAATCATGTTTTTCTATTATTGTGGGGACTTAAACTGAACATTTTCTATCCCCTGCACCTTACAACTAAACTTAAAGGAATAGTTCACCCATAAATGAAATGATATGACTTTTTTCTTCAGCAGAAAACAAACAAAGATATTTGAAAAATGTGCGATGGGGTTCAAAACTGTCAAGCTTACATATAGACCGCAATAAAGTTATTCATTTGACTTGAGAGGTTTAATCCATTTCTTCTGAAGAAATATGATCAGTTTTGGGTGAGAAACAAACCAAAATGTAAGTTCTTATTCGCTATAAATCTTGACATCCGCAGTCTCCTTCATGCTATCATGAGAGAAGCTTATTTGCACTTTTGAAAATGTAATTAACCTCCTCGTGGTCGCTATAATGTGGTTCGTTCTCGGTGGGTCGCGTGGTGAGTTGAGCACGGATGCCGCGGTGGATGGCGTGAAGCCTCCACACGTGCTATGTCTCCGTGGCAACGCGCTTAACAAGCCACGTGATAAGATGCGCGGGTTGATGGCCTCAGACGTGGAGGCAACTGGGATTCATACTCCGCCACCCGGATTGAGGCGAATCACTACACGACCACGAGGACACTGGGAGTTGGGCATTCCAAATTGGGTGAAAAAGGGGAAAAATCCCAACAAAAAAAACAAAGGGACACTGATGAGTTTGCAGGTTAGTGTATGAAACTGCTATACTGTAACTGCGCAAATTAAACAATAATACTGTATATTACTATGCAATTTCTCTGTATGTCGCCTTGAAGAGTTTTCATTCAAGCTGTCAAACCACAAAAAGACATACTTGTAACCGAAAATAAATTGTACGCTATATGAAGGAAACACATACACAATATTACAACTTACATTGTGCAAAAGTTACCGGGATTTAGGCCTACAGGGTTTACTGGTGCTCTGTCGTCAAGACAACGAAGTTGAAATACTGGATAACTTTACACAGACAAGGTAAGTAAGCGATTTTATTACACTTAAGTCATGTTAACATGTTTTGTGTTTTAATATTGCGGCTGTACTTTTGAAAGAGTGATATAGTTACAATTAAATACACTGCGATTTTCTTTTGAATTTTCATGGAAATATTTTTTTTTCCCGCTGTCTGGTTCCTCGCACCATCGCGCACACAGACAGGCTCATTTCCGCTTCTATCGATCCGCATCAGTTCGGTATTGTACTCCCGCATTAAATTCCGTAACCGTTCGCCCCTCTTGTTCAAAATAAACTGTCCTAGTGGGTAACACTCTCGCTCATGGTGTGGTACTGTACTTCCCTGCCCTGTGCTGCTGTTTATCTGTCTGAAAAGCCTCACCCGCTAGAGGCCAGGTGCACAAGGTATGGATGTTATATAAAGAAAGTATGAGATCACGAAACATAATGTAACCAAAATCCTACAATTTATTTAATAATAATATCTCAATATGTTAAATAACCATAATGTTAATTAAGACTTTATTATTACAACTGTAATACAATAATATATATACAGAACAGCCACTTTTAGTGTTTGAATCAGTCATATCTCTAACTAAACACTGTGTGAAATATTTATTTTTGCCTTATTTTATTCAGCTGGCATGTAGACATAACTTGATAACAGTTTGCTTAATAATCTCATTCCATATCTGAATAATTGCTGCAATATCATAGAGGATAAATTTCCTCCTCTATGATATTGCATTATATTAGTTTTGTATAGTATGTTCACTTAATAGCCAAAATACTTGGACATACAGTGCATCCGGAAAGTATTCACAGCGCTTCACTTTTTCCACATTTTGTTATGTTACAGCCTTATTCCAAAATTGATTAAATTCATTATTTTCCTCAAAACTCTACAAACAATACCCCATAATGACAATGTGAAAGAAGTTTGTTTGAAATCTTTGCAAATTTATAAAAAAATAAATAAAAATCACATGTACATAAGTATTCACAGCCTTTTCTCAATACTTTGTTGAAGCACCTTTGGCACCAATTACAGCCTCAAGTCTTTTTGAGTATGATGCTACAAGCTTGGCACACCTATTTTTGGGCAGTTTCACCCATTCTTCTTTGCAGGACCTCTCAAGCTCCATCAGGTTGGATGGGGAGCATCGGTGCACAGCCATTTTCAGATCTCTCCAGAGATGTTCATTCGGGTTCAAGTCTGGGCTCTGGCTGGGCCACTCAAGGACATTCACAGAGTTGTCCCGTAGCCACTCCTTTGTTATCTTGGCTGTGTGCTTAGGGTCGTTGTCCTGTTGGAAGATGAACCTTCACCCCAGTCTGTGGTCCAGAGCGCTCTGGAGCAGGTTTTCATCAAGGATGTCTCTGTACATTGCTGCATTCATCTTTCCCTCGATCCTGACTAGCCTCCCAGTTCCTGCCACTGAAAAACATCCCCACAGCATGATGCTGCCACCACCATGCTTCACTGTAGGGATGGTATTGGCCAGGTGATGAGTGGTGCCTGGTTTCCTCCAGACATGACGCTTGCCATTCAGGCCAAAGTGTTCAATCTTTGTTTTATCAGACAACTTTTTGTTGTGCATCTGGCCAGACACTTCCCTCTCTATCCTGGTTAGAGATTCTTGTTTCAAAACAGTAATGCATGGAATAGCTTTCATTTCTCTAAAACAATAGACTTTAGGAGAAAATAGAATTTCAGGAGAAATGTGTTTCTTTTTGCCCATTTTTTTTAAAATTTGACTTGCAAGTGTAATCAATTTGTAAGAACTCAATACCTCAGCAAATAGGGAAAAAGCCCATTGTATTGTGCTTTCCGCATGGTAGCGCAACCATTTTCTGTGATTAACATTTTGATTGATTCATATATTAAACAAATAAAAGCAAAACATATACAAACAAAATCAATACTTAACCCCCTCTATTACCTTATTTGTCCCCCAAATTTATGACCACCCCATCACCCAAAATACCAAGTCTGGGGCAAAGTAAAATTTGAGTGCCCAAAACGTCACACAAATAACTCTGAACCTTCAACCAAAAATCTTGAATCTTAACACACACCCAAAAGACATGAGTTGTGTTTCCAACTTATGTCTGGCATCGCCAGCAGGTGGGTGTGTCTTTGAGACCAAGCCTATATAATCTAGAGGGGGTCGAATAAAATCTACCCTGAATTAGCAGGGTGTAATGCACTGATGCCTCATGACCTTTTCCAAAAGCAGTAATCACCTCTCCCGCTTATCTTCCGTTTTAGGAGGGTGTGTGCTACTCCCAAAAACAATACAGAGCAGGTGGCGCAGCTGTAAATACCTATAAAACTGAGATCTGGGAATCCCAAAATGATGAACCAAATTCTCAAAAGATCTCAACACTCTCAGATAGGTCACCAAGTGTAGTCACCCCCCTCACAATCCACTCTGACCAACAGGAAGGGGACTTATTAATACGTAATTTAGGGTTCAGCCATATGCTTGAGGCAACATTTAAATAAATGTCTGAATTAAACACTCTGGACTCTTTTGTCCAAACCGCATGTAAATGTGAGATAACGGGGTGTGACTTAACTTCTCTGGTTGTTTGATAGATAGGCTTTGCAATGGCGAAATAGGGGCAAGGACTTCCTGTTCAATACAAAACCAGGGAGGGGCTCTCTCAGGTGGAAGCGACCAATGAGCCAAATGTCTGAGACTGACTGCATTATAATAAAACAAAATCTTGGGTAGGCCTAGCCCACTTTGGCAATTGGCCTATGTAACTTGTTGAAATGCAATCTGGGACGTTTAACATTCCAAATAAAGGACTTCGCTATGCTATCAAATTGCTTGAAATAAGAGAGGGGGACATCTACAGGGAGAGACTGTAGCAGGTAGTTGAATTTTGGAATACAATTCATTTTAATAACATTAACCTTCCCAACATAGATAAATGTAATGAAGCCCACCTACTCACATCACTCGAAAACCTTTTTATTAAAGGGTCGAAATTAACTAACTAAATCACACAAATTACCTGGGAATAAAATGGCCAAATACTTAATGCCTTGTTTGGGCCATTGGAAGGTGCCTGAAAATCCGTTACTGGGCGGTATGCTGTCAGAGCCAAAGCTTTGGATATAGACCAATTGACTCTGTAACCTGAGAACTTAGAGAAGGAACTAATAATCCTGTAGAGACAAGGCATAAATCTAGGGGTCAGAGACGAATAATAAAATATCATCTGCGTAAAGCAAAAGCTTATGCGCCACACCTCCTGCCATCACCCCTGGAAAATCATCCTCCTTTCTTATCGCGGCTGCTAATGGTTCCAGGGCAAGACAGAACAATAATGGGGAAAGAGGGCAACCCTGCCGGGTGCCCCTATCCAGAGTAAAATAATCGAAATTAATCCATTTGTTTGTACCACCGCTACCGGGTGTCTATAAAGTAACTTAATCCAACCAATAAAAGTGTTCCCGAACCTGTACATTTCCAAAATCTAAAAAAGATAATCCTATTCTACCATATCAAAAGCCTTTTCAGCATCAAGTGAGATGGCAGCGACCGGAGTCTGATGATTCCCCACTGACCACATGATATTGATGAAACGCCTAATGTTATCAGAAGAGCTGCGGCCCCGAATAAATCCCACCTGATTTATATGTATAAGAGATGTCATAACTTTACTTAATCGGTTAGCCAAAATCTTTGACAAAATTTTAACATCTAGTTGGATCAGGGAAATTGGATGGTAACTCTTACACTCGCTTGGATCTTTGTCCTTTTTAAGAATCAGACTGATCCGGGCTTGTGTCATGGTTGGCGGAAGCTTTCCTTTAATGATTCCATATAAACTTCTAACAAAAGTGGAGCCAGTTCTGTAGCATAATATCTAAAAAAGTCAGCGGCAAAGCCATCTGGCCCCAGAGCCTTGCAGGGCCTTAATTACCTTGTCAAGCTCCTCCAAGGTTATCTCAGAATCAAGATAATTTTTTTGCTCAGTCATCAGTTTAGGGAGATCTAATGGTTCCACAAAGTTTCTAAAATCTTCATCAATAGACGAAGACGTGGAACTATTAAGATCAAGATAGAATTCTTTAAAAGCATTATTAATATCAATGGCCGTGTTAAATATTTCACCACCAGCAGATTTCACTGAGGGAATGGTAGATAAGGACTCTCTCTGCTTTATATATCTAGCCAAAAGCTTCCCTGCTTTGTCCCCCGACTCAAAATATGACTGTCTTGCCCTAAATAACCAAAACTCCACCTTCCGCAACAAAATAGTATTATATCTGTATTTCAATTGGGTCAATTCACTGAGGCCATCAGATGACATTCAGCGCTTCAGTTCTGTCTCTGTACTTTTAATATTCTCTTCCAACTCCATGAGTTCTCGTGCTTTGGATTTTTTGATGAATGAGGCATACTGTATGATCCGACCTCTAAGAACTGCCTTAAGTGCCTCCCAAGCCATGCCCACAGAGGATACTGAGGACCAGTTGGTCTCCATATAAACATTGATTTCAGCCTTTAACATTTGTTGGAAATCAGGATTTTGCCAAAGGGATACATTAAAGCGCCAACTATATGATTTATTTTTCTACATATGTGGCAACATCTCTAAACTCACCAGGGCGTGATCTGAGATTAAGATGTTTCCAACTGAGCAATCAACAGCAGATGAAATGAGGGACTTATTTATTTTAGAATAAATCTTACGGACTGATGAAAGAAATGTATAGTCCCTCCCAGATGGGTTCAAAAGTCTCCAAATATCTGTAAGACCAAGATTTTTACACATACTGTGAAGTGTCAATGTTGCTCTAGTGGGCTTGCACACTTTTGCTTCACTATGATCATGGACTGAGTCATCAATAGATTAAAATCTCCTCCCAATATTATATCGTGAGTATAATTGTTCTTGAAGTTTCTTGAAGGAGTGTTATTCCACTAAACAAACTCCAGCCGCCAGGCGGAACCACCACAAAAAGACACAAAAATGGCGACCAGCTTCCTCAGTCAGCCGAATGTATGTACAGCAAGACAGCTCACTTAGGGGCCATATGAAAGTCACCAAATGGTTTACTCACCCCACTGTCTCTATGAAAGACTGTGCTTGTTGTGGGCATGTAAATATTTTGCGGCCATCCTTAGTATCTATTCTCAATTTGGCCAGAAACAGAGCAAAAGTGATCTTCCGTTGATGTAAGATTTTCTTGCATTCCTTAAATCGATCACATTTCTCTCATCAAATTCGCAAAATCTGGGAACAAGAAAATGCTGTGGTTCTTCCAAGAAAGCTTTCCTTTGCTCCTCGCCTTGTGTAACACAACATTTTTATGGGATGATCTCAGAAATTTGGCCAGAATTGCTAGTAGATTGCAAATCTACTTTGGTCGCAAGCGGATTAGCAGCTAATTCCCTCTCCGATGACTCCAGATAATCGATATGTCTCTCGACGTCCCCGATTCTTGTAACTAACAATCATCGCAGTAATCAATCGACGTATTACAGCAAGATCCTCCAAGTCCGCCACGACCTTCGTCAGCATTACAGACATGCTCGCCAGTTGCCGCTGGATTTCTCCCACCGCACCGTCCAAACCGAGTCCCTGGTCTGCGGGGCCGTCCGAGGCACCAGCTTGAGCACGTAAGTGTCTTTTAATATCTCCAGAGCCTGAGGATTTTGAATTCTTTGCCATGTTGACATAACAGAACAGATATGTAGCAGGGTGTTTTGAATCTCACCGGTTTATGACATAAAAATCATTAAAAACTAGCAAAGTGTGCAGAGCTAGCCGTTTACACGTCCGCTCCTCGCATGGCATCACGTGACTCCCGCGCAACCATTTTCAATTGTTCTAATAATAATGTAGAATTTTCTTTTCTTTTCCTTTATTGTCACTCAACCATATACACAAGTGCAACAGTGGGTGAAAGTCTTGGGTGCATTTCCAAGCAACATAGCACTATGACAATTACAATAAACATCTGATTTACACATAACACAGTTTACACATCTTGTTACACAACACAATATACAATATACACCTAATAATATACAATATACAGTATACACAAAATAAGAAGACTGTATACAATAAAAATACACTTAACCCCCCCCCCCCATGTAATCAGTGGAAATATGAAGTGTTGTGTTGACATTCAGCTGTCAGTTGATATTCGGTTGCCAGTGTGTTATTAAGAGAAGTATCAAATGTGAGTCAAGTCTGAGGCTAATAAAGAGCAGTTCTGATAAATGTACCATGAGCGATCAAGAGTGCAAAAGTCTAATTGCTTGGGGGAAGAAGCTGTCATGAAGTCGGCTGGTGTGGATCCTGATGCTGCAATAACGCCTGCCTGATGGTAGCAGTGAGAGCAGCCAATGGCTTGGGTGGCTGGAGTCTCTGATGAGCTTCCAAGATTTTCACACACACACCGCCTGGTATAGATGTCCTGGAGGGAGGGAAGCTCACCTCCGATAATGTGTCTGGCAGTTCGCACCACTCTTTGCAGGGCTTTGCGGTTGAGGGCGGTGCTGTTGCCATACCAAGCAGTGATGCAGCCAGTCAGGATGCTCACTACAGTGCTGGTGTAGAAACGTGTGAGGATGTGGTGGTTCATTCCAAACTTCTTCAGCTGTCTCAGGAAGAAGAGGCACTGGTGAGCCTTCTTCACAACAGCCTCAGTGTGGACAGACCATGTGAGTTCCTCAGTGATGTGAACACAGAGGAACTTGAAGCTGTTGACTCTCTCCACCGGTGCTCCATTGATGGTGGTGGGGCTGTGTTCTCTGTCTTTTCTCCTGAAGTCCACCACATGCTCCTTGGTCTTACTGACATTGAGGGAGAGGTTGTGCTCCTGATACCAGTGTGTCAGAGTGTGCACCTCCTCTCTGTAGGCTGTTTCATCATTGTCAGTGATCAGACCTACCCCGTCGTATCATCAGCAAACTTAATGATGGCATTGGAGCTATGTGTTGCCACACAGTCATGTGTGTACAAGGAATACAAGAGTGGGCTGAGAACACAGCCCTGCGGGGCTCCAGTGTTGAGGGTCAGTGATGAGGAGATGTTGCTGCCCATTCTAACCACCTGGCATCTGCTTGAGAGGAAGTCCAGGATCCAGCTGCACAGTGAGCTGTTTAAGCCCAGAGCCTGGAGTTTCACATCAAGCTAGGAGGGCACTATGGTGTTGAATGCTGAGCTGTAGTATACAAACAGCATTCTCACATATGTGTTCCTTTTTTCCAGGTGGGAGAGAGCAGTGTGTAATGTAAGTGCAATGGCATCATCATTGGAGCAGTTGCTGCAGTATGCGAATTGCTGTGAGTTCAGTGAGGCAGGCAGCACAGAGCAGATGTAATCTCTGATAAGCATCTCAAAGCATTTGCTGATGATGGGGGTTAGAGCAACAGGACGCCAGTCATTTAAGCAAGTGATTTTGAGGTGCTTTGGTACAAGCACAATGGTGGATGTTTTAAAGCATGTGGGGACCACAGACAAGGAGAGGGAAAGGTAGAAAATGTCTGTAAAAACACCAGCCAGTTGATGACGCAGCCCGGAATGCCGTCTGGACCCGCGGCTTTACAGATATTCACTTGTCGGAAGGATCGGGTTACATCCGCTACAGAGACGGAGAGCGAACTAACCTCTGTAGCTTCAGCCGCAAGAGCTCTCTCTGTGAGGGCGGTGTTATTTCCCTCAAAACGAGCATAAAAATTATTAAGCTCATCCGGGAGAGAGGCAGCGGTGTTCACGGCTGAGTTTTTATTCCCTTTGAAGTCTGTGATGATATTAATTCCCTGCCACATGCTTCTAGATTCGGTGTTGAACTGACACCTTCAGGGTTCTTGTAGAGCCTATGCCTCGGCGGGTCGTGCTGTTTTGCCGGTACGCAGAGGACCAACAGCATATTAGGCAGGTGGTCGTAAAATTTTGGCTCATCAGTGTATATTTGTTTGTGTTCCTCAGAAATAAACAAGGCACACGGGTATGAGATGGCATGAGGGTGAGCAAATATCATTTTTGGGTGAACTATTCCTTTAATCCTCACTGAGACCTTTTTGCATTTTTACATTTTTATGTTTAATAAGTTGTAGGGCTGTATCAGATAATATAGGCAAAACCTGAAACACACACAAACACACACACACACACACACACAATAAAGAAAAATCTTATCATTAGCATTAAGTCCTAAAATACCTTGGTAATTGTTAAAAGCTCCTTGCAAAAAGTTTGCATGAACATTGCATAATGTACATCAAACACATCAAATAACAAACCATCATTCCTCTATTTTAACCACAAGATGGCACACTACCCACATCAGGTGCCAGCTTTTGACTTAGCTTGTTGAATGTGCTCTGCTACTAAACAAATGTAGGAGTTGTTATTCTTATAAACAAAGCCCTGCTGGAGAGTTATTAGAATGCACCTATTTTTTAATGAGTATTGCAATTGTTTTTTGTTTTTTTTTGTGGTGCTGAAACCTGATTCCAGTAAGTGGATTTTCGAAAGAGGACCTGGCATAAAGAATACTTCAGCATACAGAATTCTGCTGAACCCTCTGACTAATACTTCTCAAAAATGGCCTTTAGAACTGAAACCTCTATGTATTTCACTTCCTCTCTGATGTCTGACATATCATTGCATTGCAGTGTCCTGTGCAGCCTAAAATATTATGTTCTGTTGTGAAACTCTTAATAACCATTACTAAATATGTGTCATATGTACATATGCATTGTTATAAAGCGAAACTCAACTGCTCAACTGCAAGGCCTCTCATTTGGTTGACATGCCTGAGGCACACAGACCCCTTGAGAAAGGAAATGAGTGGTTTGTCTCTAGCATTTGATAAATTCGTAGTAAGTAGGGTTGGTTGCCGTGCGGTTGACCAGCCTTACAAAGACTGCTTATCATATGCAAACTAATGACTACATTACCTTTTTATGTTTCAGGTCTTGAAGAATCTTTCTGTTTTACTCAATCAGAAACAGGGATGGTCCTTTATTACTGTTTGCACTGGAATTTCACTTCACTTTCGCTCCATAATGAGATGACTGCAGACTACTTTTGGTCACTTACAGTTGAGAAACATCTGTGGTGACATGTCAGCGAGTTTCATCGTAGCTTTATAAAATCTGCAAAAATAAATTATTGATTAATTCATTCATTGGTAAAAGTGAATCCATTTAAAATGTATTAAGTAACCAATGCAAATACTTCACTGCCACTTTTTAATAACTGCAATCTGCGTTTATAAAATGATGGTTCCCTTTCGTAGGAACTCGAGCTGCTATAGGACACATCTGAGTGTCATGTGGTCTGAAGCCCTTATACAAACACGGCAATTTATTGGCTGATGGCACTTAAGCGACGCCCCTAGGGAGCTACGTCACAGGCTCCATAAATGTGCTCGCTTTCGCGCCATTGAGTCATATTTTCTGTTCTTCAGTGCACAGTCTCGTCTGGCCCGTGTTGTACTCAAGTCGAAGTGAGGATCATTATTATTCTCCCTTTTGACTGGCCACACAGGATGGAATTTAAGAAGTGCTTACCTCCGTGCACGTGGTTTATCATCGGTGAAGATTCCAATGACATGTGCATCACAGATTCGCTTTTGGGGGCAAAACATATCAATTTTGCGTCCTTCCATTCGGACTTGCTCTGGCACCAGGCATTTTCACAAAATGCATGGATGCGGCTTTGATGCCCTTGAGGCTTAAAAGCATCTGCGTTTTGAATTATCTCGACGATTGATCTCTCCTTTCCAGACAGGGCTTGATGCCCGAAGAGTGGACATTACATCCTCAGATTATGGAACAAATCTGGAGAATGTCTGGCATAGCGGAAGTGGACCTGTTCGCTTCGAGTGAGATGTTGCACTGTCCCCTCTGGTTTTCCCTCTCACCCCTGGCACCGCTGGGCATCGATGCATTGGTGCATCAGTGGCCGACAGCACGTCTTTACACATTTCCACCTATCATACTGCTGCACGCAGTTCTGCAGCGAGTTCGGGAGGATTTGGTTCAGCTTCTGTTAGTGCCGTCATTTTGGCCATCTCAAGTATGGTTTTTGAATCTGGTCTCTCTCCTGAAGAAAGTGCCTTGGGAGATTTCAGTCAGAACAGACATGTTGTCTCAGGCTCGGGGCAGCATTTAGCACCCCGAAAGTTATGGGTATGGCCCCTCAATGGGGCGATCGTTTGAATGATGGATTATCCCCCACTGTTGTTGATACCATTCTAAATGCTCGAGCTCCATCAACTAGGAGGCTTTATACGTTCAAGTGGTGTATTTTTGCTTCTTGGTGTACAGCATGAGGTGAAAATCCAGTTCACTGCCCTGTCCGTACATTGTTGGAATTTTTGCAGGAACTTAAAGTTTGGGCGCTGCGAGTTTATGTTGACTATACTAGCCAGTAGCGTAAATCAAGGCAGCTGTTTGTGTGCTTTGATGGCCGCAACAGGGGTGTTTCGGTGTCCAAGCAAAGACTGTCTCACTAGTTTATTGATGCAATTTCGAGTGCCTACGAAGCGTGCGGTTTACCTTTGCCTTTGTGTATTCGAGTCTGGTATTCAGGAATTCTACGAGGAGCATGGCATCCTCATGGGCTTTGGCTAGAGGTGCGTCCTTGGATGACATTTGTATGGCAGCAGGGTGGTCCTCTCCGCATACGTTTACATACATTGTTAGATTTTATAATCTGGACGAGGGTTTGACTCCTGCTTCCCTGGTTCTCTCTGTTGGAACAGGAGTAAACTCATAATTCCTTCTTTTTATTCAGATGTTTTAGCTCACGCTATTTGCTTGCCACATGGGCTTAGACAGTTGGCAGCTACTGTTCACTTGGCATGAATGTATATAATTCCCATAGTGATTACACAGCTCGAGTTCCTACGAAAGGGAATGTCTCGGTTACGTGGAATGTAACCCTGGTTCCCTGAGTGGGAACGAGATGCTGCGTAGCATACTCTCTAGCAGCTGCATAGGCTCATGCCTTCCTGCAGAAAAATCTGATGGCATGAAAGCGAGCGCCTTTATGGAGCCCGTGATGTAGCTTCCTAGGGGTGTCATTAAATTGGCGCCATCAGCCAATAAATTGGTATGATTGTATAAGGGCGTGACACTCAGACGTGTCCCATAGCGATTATGCAGCATCTCGTTCCCACTCAGGGAACCAGGGTTATGTTCCACTTAACAGAGATGTTTTCTTGCACCAGACCCTAGTGGGAGGTGCAGCTAGAATTAGAACAAATAAAGCCACTAAGTCTCAGATGCACAACTTTCAAGAGGTGTCTCTTAAAGGTCTTGCCACCAAAGCTTTTTGTTATGTGGTATTTGTGTTGCACACTTTTTGTCTTTACAAGAAACTCAGATTATTAACAGAATAAGACAGCAGAGCAAGTGAGTTTGAGGAAGTCAGTTTTCACTCTTCTCAGTTTCACTGTATCTGATGTCTCAATAATTCAGAAAGCTTCTGAACATGAACATCTTTCGAGGGTCCTGCTGCTCTATTTTTGGAGTTATTTTGTTTTTCCTTCTTCGAGGTAAGTAACTAGAAGAATTGCTCAGGTTTATTTCATAGATAAAGTTGTTACCAACATGTAACAATTCATTATTTGTAGTTCAATTTGTTTAAGGATAAAGAGACAAATGTACTTTTAAAACTGTTCTTTTTCCACTGGAACTAGTAGCATTACAGTTATGTCCTTTTTTTAATAATGGTGTCTGTGTATACATATATATATATATATATATATATATATATATATATATATATATATATATATATATATATATATATATAAACATGGAAGGTTAAGGCAAAGAAATGCAGGTTTAATTAAATGAATTCTGAAAATGATTTTAAAGTTCAAATGTATTGCATTTTTCCTTCATAATTTGATATGTCATTTAGGCTACAAGGCAGTTCAGCTCAGGAAGCCTCAAACCTTATCTTTAGAAAATGTGCGTCATCAGTTATCTTTTGCAACCAGTTATAGAAAATGTAGTAATCAAACATCAAGAGTTTATTTCAAGGTTCACTTTCAGTGTTTATACAGGTGTAACCAATAGAAACCTCAATTCCAAAAAGTTGGGATAGGTGTGTAAAATGTAAATAAATACATTTTAAAAAACAGATTTGCTAATTCTTTTTTTACTTGTATTCCACTGAAAAAAATTGCAAAGATAAGATAAAACATGTTTCAACTATTCAGTAACTTAAATATTAATTAGCTTTGTTTTCATGTAAATATACACTCATTCTCAATTGGATACCTGCAACACATTCCAAAAATTTGGAATTTGGCAACTCCTGGGAAGGTTAAGGCATGTTAAAAAAACACCTGTGTGAAAAATTCCAAATGTTGATAGGTAACAGGTTGATAGGTAACAGGTGATTCTATCATGATTAGGTGTCAAATTAGTATTCACGACAGACTTGGAAGTTTACAAGCAAGGATGATTCGATTTTCACCAATTTGCGAAATTCTATTCCTGATTTCTTTTGTTTGTTTGTTTTTTTGTTTGCTTGTTTGTTTGAACACTATCCCGAATGATTTGGAACTGAGGTTAGTAAATAAGTAGTAAAAATGGATATGAGAAAAACAGTACAGTGTTTTGGGTGGAAGGGGTTGTGTGAAACCAAGGGTGCAGATTTGGCTTGAACATTTGGGGGGTTAAAGTATGAAGAATTTACATGTTCCATTGATAATGGTATAAATATTTGGGGGGTTGTACTTGCTTGTTTTGATTCAAACAAAATAATCGAAACTGGGGGAAAATCTCATTATTAAATAGATATTTTTCTCCAAAGCACATTGGCCATAATTATTGGCACCCTTTTATTCAATACTTTTTGCAACCTCCCTTTGCCAAGATAACAGCTCTGAGTCTTCTCTTATAATGCCTAATGAGGTTTGAGAACACCTGGCAATGGATCTGAGACCATTCCTCCATTCAGAATCTCTACAGATCTTTCAAATTCAGAGGTCCATATTGGTGGACTCTCATCTTCAGTTCACCCCACAAATGTTCTATGGGATTCAGGTCAGGAGACTGGGATGGCCATAGCAGAACCTTGATTTTGTGGTCAGTGAACCATTTTTGTGTTGATTTTGACGTTTGTTTTGGATCATTTTTCTGCTTGAATTTCCAACCAGGGCCCATAGCAATTTATGCCACACGGCTAACCTGCTCTGTAGCAGGTTTCGTTCTGACATACAGATCGCTAACAGATGCTAAACCAATCAGCTGCGAGTAAAATGACATCTCTGATGCAATCAAGTCACTCCCCCATGTCTCTTAAAGCACACTTTACAAATAAAATCTTAGAAATCCACAAAATCGACTCTTCATAATAAATTATTTATTTGAGAATCTAAATGTAGATTTTCAGCAGATAGTGTTGTATTTTATTTAAAATTTAATTGCTTTTCATTTACCCTCTTTAGCCATAGCATAAATATAAACATAATATATTAGGCTATCTATAAAACAGCCAGTAAAATGGATTAATATGATACCTGCAAAAAATAATTGTTTTTAAAATATTAAAAGATCAAGATTGTTATGGAAAGGCCCATAGGTGAATGCCACCCTAACCCCTTCTTTCTTTCATGGACTTGAGATGAACATACAGTATTTTCTTGAAGTTATAATAATATAAGCAGTATAAGCAGTGCACAAAATATGTCTTTTATAAAAAGAACAAATACGTCTTATTGCATACCAATTATTTGCATACAGGATTCCAAGTGCTTTTTAATTAATCAATAGTAGCCTTTATGCTTTTTATTTTTTTACTAAAGACAATGTACAAATTGTACATCAAGAAAGAGAAAAACAATGCTATTTTGAATAACCATATCAAATAACCATTCACAACATTCTATAAATAACATGTGTAATTCATTAATTTACATGTTATATTTTATTTCAAATAAACTAGAAAGGAAGGCATCACCTTTTTTATATATATACACAGGTGCTGGTCATATAATTAGAATATCATCAAAGTTGATTTATTTCACTAATTCCATTCAAAAAGTGAAACTTGTATATTATATTCATTCATTACACACAGACTGATATATTTCAAATGTTTATTTCTTTTAATTTTGATGATTATAACTGACAACTAAGGAAAATCCCAAATTCAGTATCTCAGAAAATTAGAATATTACTTAAGACCAATACAAAGAAAGGATTTTTAGAAATCTTGGCCAACTGAAAAGTATGAGCATGTACAGCACTCAATACTTAGTTGGGGGGGCTCCTTTTGTCTGAATTACTGCAGCAATGTGGCGTGGCATGGAGTCGATCAGTCTGTGGCACTGCTCAGGTGTTATGTGAGCCCAGGTTGCTCTGATAGTGGCCTTCAGCTCTTCTGCATTGTTGGGTCTGGCATATCGCATCTTCCTCTTCACAATACCCCATAGATTTTCTATGGGGTTAAGGTCAGGCGAGTTTGCTGGCCAATTAAGAACAGGGATACCATGGTCCTTAAACCAGATACTGGTTGCTTTGGCACTGTGTGCAGGTGCCAAGTCCTGTTGGAAAATGAAATCTGCATCTCCATAAAGTTGGTCAGCAGCAGGAAGCATGAAGTGCTCTAAAACTTCCTGGTATACGGCTGCGTTGACCTTGGACCTCAGAAGACACAGTGGACCAACACCAGCAGATGACATGGCACCCCAAACCATCACTGACTGTGGAAACTTTACACTGGACCTCAAGCAACGTGGATTGTGTGCCTCTCCTCTCTTCCTCCAGACTCTGGGACCCTGATTTCCAAAGGAAATGCAAAATTTACTTTCATCAGAGAACATAACTTTGGACCACTCAGCAGCAGTCCAGTCCTTTTTGTCTTTAGCCCAGGCGAGACGCTTCAGACGCTGTCTGTTGTTCAAGAGTGGCTTGACACAAGGAATGCGACAGCTGAAACCCATGTCTTGCATACGTCTGTGCGTAGTGGTTCTCCCCCACATTTTTGAATGGGTTTTGTTTCACAATCCTCTCCAGGGTGTGGTTATCCCTATTGTTTGTACACTTTTTTCTACCACATCTTTTCCTTCCCTTCGCCTCTCTATTAATGTTCTTGGATTCAGAGCTCTGTGAACAGCCAGCCTCTTTTGCAATGACCTTTTGTGTCTTGCCCTCCTTGTGCAACATGTCAATGGTTGTCTTTTGGACAACTGTCAAGTCAGCAGTCTTCCCCATGATTGTGTAGCATACAGAACTAGACTGAGAGACCATTTAAAGGCCTTTGCAGGTGTTTTGAGTTAATTAGCTGATTAGTGTGGCACCAGGTGTCTTCAATATTGAACCTTTTCACAATATTCTAATTTTCTGAGATACTGAATTTGGGATTTTCCTTAGTCAGTTATAATCATCAAAATTAAAAGAAATAAACATTTGAAATATATCAGTCTGTGTGTAATGAATGAATATAATATACAAGTTTCACTTTTTGAATGGAATTAGTGAAATAAATCAACTTTTTGATGATATTCTAATTACATGACCAGCACCTGTGTGTATATATATGTATATATATATTAAATGAGATAGGACATCATACCTCGTATTTTAACTAATTTTGTTTAAAATTCAAGAATCTGAAGGAAACAATCTAAATTAATTTATAATATTTTTAAGTAAATCCCATTTATGTTCACATTCCTGACTTTTATTATTAATTTTAAATGTTACTTTCAGCATTTGGTATATTTCAGAAATCGTTTCTCTCCATCTTTGAAATTGTGGGGGTTCTGGTTTAAGCCAATTTTTTGTAATCCATTTCAAAGCTGCTATTCTGATTACCCTACATATATTTTGTTCAGTTTTATTTCTTAAGGACAATGGCATTTTACCCAAAATAAGGTTTTTTTTTTTTTTCATGTATTTCTATTGTGCAGTTAAATATTAAATTAACTATTAAATATTAGTCTAATCACTTCCAATAAGTTGTCAATTTAGAGCACTCATATAGAATTTGACTGTAATTAGCCTTTTTTTCTCTCCACAATTTCTCCAACAATCCACTTTTACCATGGTATTGTATTTACTTTGAATAACAGGTAGTCAATGATCACCTGGTCTGAGTACTGGAATCTGAACATCACATAAGTAAAGCCCAATGTGGTTTCAGGAAAGGTAGAAGCACTACAGATCATCTTATTTGTCTTGAAAGCTATATTCGTGATGCTTTTATTAGAAAGGAGCATGTTGTAGCTGTCTTCTTTGATCAGGAGAAAGCCTACGACATGACGTGGAAATATGGCATTTTAACGGATCTGTATCGAATGACTTTTAGAGGTCACCTGCCAACCTTCATTGGAAAAGTTTTATCGAACAGACTTTTTAGAGTAAAGATAGCAAACACCTTGTCCAATCTACATAAACAAGAACTTGGAGTACCTCAAGGTAGTATTCTATCAGTAACTCTCTTTAGTATTAAAATAGACAGCACTGCGAAAGTCACTGGTTCTGATGTTCCTTGTAGTTTATATGTAGATGACATCTGCATTTGCTACAGAAGCAAGTACATGCATACTATCGAGCGAAAAATCCAACTGAAGATAAACAAAATGCACTCCTGATCAACTCAGAATGGTTTCAAGTTCTCACAAACAAAAACCATCTGTATGCATTTCTGTCAGCTTCGTTCGTTACACTATGAACCAGAGCTGTTTATGGATGGAGTCCCCATCAAAGTCATTAAAGAGAACAGGTTCCTTGGTATCAACTTTGATAGCAAGCTGTCTTTTATCCCTCATATTAAATTACTGAAAAAGAAATGTTTTAAAGCTATGAACCTTTGAAAGGTTTTATCCAAAACCAAATGGGGAGCAGACAGTTCAACTCTTATGAATCTGTATAGAACCTTGATTCGCTCAAAGCTGGACTATGGAAATATCATTTATGGATCAGCCAGGAAATCATATACACAACTTCTAAATACTGTTCACCACCAAGGTATTCGACTGGCCTTAGGAGCATGCAGAACATCACCAATTCAAAGTTTATATGTGGAAGCCAATGAACTTTCCTTGGAAATCAGACACCTAAAGCTGACCCTACAATATGCAATCAAACTGAAAACAAATAAAGAAAATCCAGCCTATCCAGTAGTTTTCTCAACTCAACATTCAATACTATATGAAAGAAAACCAAGTCACATTCGTCCATTTGGCCTACGTGTAAAAACCCATGTGGAGAATCTGAAAGTGGATCTAAACATTCTGGAGAAGACACATTTTTGCAAAATCCCCCCATGGGATCTCAAAAAGCCTAAAATCCATCTGGATTTAATGTGAAACCAAAAATCAAAAACTCATCTGAATGAATTTTACCAACAATTCCTGGATATAAGAGCAGTATTCCCACAACATATCCCAATATATACAGATGGATCCAAATCTGGAAATAAAGTGGCAGCAGCCTTTGCAACAAGTCAACTGTGTCAAGGCATATCCCCGACCAAAGTTCAGTTTTTACTGCAGAAGCAAATGCTTTATTACTAGCACTATGTTCATTGAGACTGCTACACAGAAATCCTTTTTAATGATTACTGATTCTAAATCATGTCTGGAAGCATTGGAGTCTATAAGAACCGATCACCCAACAATTGTGAAGATTTTAAACAAAGTGTCATCTCTGGAATCAAAGAATTTTAGTATTATTTTCTGCTGGGTACCTGGCCACTCAGGAATCTCTGGAAATGAACAAGCAGATAGAGCTGCCAAAGAAGCATTATCCTCAGAACCAGTAAAATGCTCTATTCCATTCACAGACCTAAAACCAACATTAAACGTATACACTAAAAACTAATGGCAGTCAGAATGAGATCAATGTTTATCCAAAAAATTATGGGAACTAAATCCTGTTGTTGGGACAAGACGTGTATTTCCTTTTAATAATTGTTGGAATCAAGTCATTTACACTCGATGGCGGATAGGACACGCAAGGCTCACACACCAATTTTTACTATCTGGAGAATATTCACCAAAGTGCCCATCCTGTCAGAGCCCACTATCCATTAAACATGTCTTACTGGACTGTAACGCTTCTACACACTTGAGGAACCTGTATTATTCTGTTGACACTTTTGAAAAGGTTTTTAACCAAGTAAATCCAAATTTAGTTTTAAGGGTTTTAGAAAAAATCTTAAACACCTTTTTTAGTTTTACTCTTGAATAACTAAACTGGCTCTTGCCACGAATATAGCCATAGAAGCTGGCATGGCGTTAAAAAAGGAAAGAAAGAAAGAAAACAAAGAATAACAGGCGTTATAAAAAATCTCATTTGTATCTTCCAAGCATGTTTCCGCTAAACACTGGATTGAGTATGTAATGTATTATCTGATATTTCTTCCAGTCTTGCTGACTAATTTTTATTTTTAATTCATCCTCCCACCTACATATAATTTTATTCAGAATGTCCTGTATATCTCTTTCAAGTGCACTCTTTAAAATTCCTAACATTTTTACTGGATTAGTTGTATTGCATGTATCAATATACAGTTTATTAATGGATGCATTTCCTTTTTTATTTCTTTTACTTTAACTTCTGTTAATAAATATCTTACCTGTAAATAATTAAAAAATTGTTAATTTGGAAGCTTATAATTTTTTGCTAGGTTTGAAAAGGTATCCATTACTTTATCAGCGAACAGTTGCTGATATCTTTGCAGACCATTATCTGCCCAAAACGTAAATGTATTAACTCATCTATTTGGCATGAAATCAGGATCTTTAGCAGTTTCTTGTACATTAACTATATCTTTCAAACCAAATTCTAAAAGTACTATTAATACAAATATTATCTATTAATTTAAATTTGTTGCTTTAACAGGGATATACCAATAGATTCCCCCATTTGATACATTTCCATCTTCCTCCATTTCACTTTAGATTCTTTGTTCATCCAGGCTGAATTTGGGCAGCTTTATAATAATTTATTACATTTGGGAATTTTTGTCCTCCGAGCCTTTTTGACAACTTAAGAATCTTAAGACTAATTCTAGGTTTCCTAGTATCCCATATATATTTACAAAGTAGTTTATTCCATTGTCTAAAAACACTTTTTGATATACTAACTGGTAGATTTTGAAAATGGAAAATAAACTTAGGGAGAGTATTCATCTTTATAGTCTTTATAGTTTGTTTTGTAATCAAGAGTAGCCTATATTTAGTTGTAATAGTTTTTAATGATATATAAAGTTTTCAATTGAAAAATATACAAGCTTTTATATTTTAAATAAATTTAAGCTTTTAAAATTATTAAGCCTGTGAGTTCTTGTTTGAGGATGAAACCTGCAAAAACAATAATTAAATAAATACATAAATCTGCATATTCTTGCATAAATACATATATAAACAATAACATTTGCAAGGAGATATACAAATAAATAGCCTGAACAAATAAATAAATAAATGCACCAATCAATGCAAAATAATATAATACGAAACATAAATACATGTTTGAGGAAATGCAAATTGTTAAAGGAAATGCAAAAATAAGTTTATTTTTATTCCACATTTCTATATTCCTTTAAAGGTGCAGTATGTAAGATTCAGAAACCCTTGTTATTAATGATACCTGTGGCCATTAAGTGAACTGATACATTGACTGCATTTATAGGATAGCCTATGTTGGCATTAGCTAGCTAGCCAGCTTTATCAATAGCTGTTAGCTAAATTTGGTGGATGACAGTAGCTGTTTATAAAAAGGCTGTACATTATAAATATGTTGAGACAATTCAGTATTGATGTGATTCCATCACAACTGTCATTTTGATATATCGATGCATTATTGTTTTATCATAATAGATTGTATATATTTTCTGTATAACCAAGTTTCATCACACAAATGGGTCTTTTTGCATTATCTTGAACATTGTCTAGCATTCATTTCATGTGTTATTGTAGTTTACCTTGCTGAATAATTACAGATTAACATTGATTATGACAGTTACTGTGCAGGCAAGATCAATTTAGCTAAAATTACACAGATCATGGCACTATATTTCACATGCTTTGCAGTTAAGTAAACTTACCTGTCCAATAAGAAGAACACCAATTCAGGGTCGGTTTTGATCCCCAAAACCAAACGGAGGTCCCTCCAGGAATCAAATGCCCTGCCGATGTTCACTCTAGTTTTTGCTCGACCACGATCACATTCCCGCTTAGCCAGACAGGATTCAGTAGATTTTTTATTTTTTTTTGGCTTACTCTGAGTTTGTGTAGGAGTCTGTGTTGTGCTGGGAGCCGGACACTTGCTGGATTCCATCTCTAAGATAATGTTACCTAGTGTTGCAGTTTGTTGTCGCTGTTGAATAGCAGAAGAGAAGCTATCACTGTCTGAGGCAAGGCTCTCGGGAGCACGCATAAACATCACATCCTTTGGATTTTCCCGGCAAAAGCGACCCGCTCCCTTCCTATGAAAATCAGTCTACAGGCTTTAATAAGCAACCTAGGAAGTCCGGGATGGTCTCATTTTTTAAGTTGCATTACAAGCCGTTCACACATTGGCAAAAAAAAGGTGAATATTACATGAAAATTGTTACATATTTCACCTTTAATCATAGATTTATTTCTGTATGCTGTTCCTTATTTATTTTTTCTTCCCGCAACATGCTAATGAGAGGATGTCAACAGTAGAGTTTGCAGTTTCACCATGGTGAAGAGGAGGTCTAGCAGTCGCTCCGCGAGGCAGTGAATAGTTTGGAAAATCATAAAAGCGAGATTCTTTGCTTAATTTTTATTAATTGGTTGATTGTGAAAATTCGGTATTGTCCTTATTAATGTCATGATCAGCCAATGGTGTCATAAATTCCGCCTACTGATGTTTGATTGACATCCTCTCATTAACATGTTGCATGAAGGAAAAATAAATACAGAAATAAATGAATAATTTAAGAAATATAGAATTAAAAATAAACTTTCATTTTTACATTTCCTTTAATATTTTTGCATTTCCCCAACCGTTTTATATTGTATTATTTTGCATAATTAATTTATTAAAATAATTTATTATTAAATTATTTGTATACCTCATCGCACATTTAATTATTTATATATTTATTTATTTATTTATTATTTTGCCGCTGTTTCGCGTTGTGTAAATGTCTTTAATTGCTTCATCATTTTAAAGTTATCCCTTGTAAGGTTTAAATCATGTGTTTTAAGTCTTCCTGATTTCATGCTGAACTCTTGAGCAGTGTAAATTTTAATTTTATATATATATATATATATATATATATATATATATATATATTAAAACAATGTCTTGTGCACAGTTTAAATGAATTAAAATTTTTATTTTCATAATCATCAGCTTTCAGCAAGAGGTAAATCCCGCTGAGTCTCTCGCGAGAAGTGAATCGCTCTCTCACACACGATTGGTTGTGCGCTGCAAACGTCACTCATTCATGTGCACGAGCGCGTAATCTAATCTTATAGTCATGATCGTAGCCTGAGTTAACAGGAAAAGTTGATGAGCTGTATCATGGTACCAATTAAGCCTGATTGGATAGGTTTGAATTTGTCAACCTGAAAACAATCCTGAAACCCTGAGTTCGTTAAGCGACCTTCATGGCAGGGGCGTTTTTAGAGTTTGAAGAGACTAGGGGCTTAGCCCAGACACAGACCCACCGCTCCCCAAGCGCAAAATACAGCTAAATGCATTACTGACAACTTGTATGTTTTGGAGGAACACTTTATTCCGTTTCAGTAACAACTCCTGTATCTACTGGTTTCTGTTAACACACATCATACTCTTTGTCTTTCATGGTGTCTACATCATACTTTACTACTTGTTGTCTATCTGTCTTTCCTGGTGTCTCCCTCATATTGTACTCTTTGTTGTCTGTCCCTCTCTTTCCTTGTGTCTCCATCATATTGTACTAGGCCCTTTTTTGCAATCCAAAACGTTCGAGGGGATATTGAGGTAGCTTTACTTGTTTAGGGCCTGTGTCTGGGTCTCCTAAATCAGTAATGGTCCAACCAGTTGCCCCTGTCTGCTGCTGCTCTAGGTCTTTAATTGGCCTACTGTTCTCTTCTGCAAAGTAGCAAATTAAAGATGCAACATATCAGTAGGTACTATACTGTATACTGATAGAATCATTTATTCTGCTGCTGCTTCTTTAAATTAAAGTTAAATGCAGAGCCTACAGAACAAAGTAAAATTTTATGCTTTTGCATTTTATGAAAATATTATTTTAGTAATAACTTTGTCGAATAAAAAATTATAATAATATTTTATATTAATATTATATTTATTTTATATTATATTTATATTTTTTACAACTTTTTGTCGAGAAAATTGGCATTAACGTAAAAATATAGTGTCACATGACAGAATTTACCCCAATCGTTGCCTGTGTTAATCCTGACGACAAGGTATAGGCCTACATCCTTGAAAGCCAATTTATTGTACGTGATTATGGATTGATCTGAACTGCATATTGATCCGATGCTGTAATCATGACACTTCCAGGAGTGCCAATTAACCCTATAACCCTAACATAACACTTCCAGGAGTGCCAACACAAATATCTCGTATCATGCACATCAACAAGTGCACGGAGAACAAATGAATGGCCACTGTTTACGATTCATTTAATCATGGTAGACATCTGTTTATTTATTAAAGTTGCTTTTACACACCATTCAAAATAATAGCGGCAGTCATGGAATTAGCCCATAATACAAAAAACATATGCACAAAGATGTTTTAAATAAAAAATAAATACACAATACTAGGAGAAAAGCTTCAGTGTGCTTTTTTGGAACACTAACATATAGTCCAATTCTATTAAATTATTGTTTAGTTTACTTTTGAAAAAATGCCGGCAAAATTCCCTGTATTAAATTAAATAAAGTACCAAACGAAAAAAAAACATTAAATAAAAAAATAAAAAAATCACCAAACTAACATTTTTTTTAGACCTATATAAGCCTTTTCTTAACACAAATTTAAATTAGCCTTTCCCTGTTCTGTAGACAATAAAGTAAAGGCTGAATTACATTCTCAGAATGTTCTGCACGTTTTTCAAGACTATAAACTATCAGAACTATTTGTCCAATGAGTTCACTTTCAGAAAACTATCTTTTGAACATTTTAAAACTTTTAAATATTTTAAATCGAACCCTCTTTACCTCCGATCGCATTTGCTGAGCTTCCACAGAAAATGTAAATTGCATTATGACACTAAAATTAATTTTAGATGATAATCAAGTTTAGTTGGTCGTTAAAAGTTGCAGGACAAATATACTGGACATAATGCAGCTGTGATGGCAATGCTTTAGATGATTGTTCAAAATAGCCTATCAGGAATATATCATATGTAAACCCTGAAATTACACATTGATAAGGGGAGGAGTCGTGCGAAGTAAGCGGTGCATTCGTATGATTGCAAGACACGCAAGTAGACGTCTGTATATAATCGCACAGCAATGCCGTTAGGGTAAATAATCGGAGTGCAAATATATTATTGGAATTGGATCAAAAGACCCGGGGCTTAAGCTCCGGAAGCCCAGGCCTAATGACACCACTGCTTCATGGTACAGGCCTCAGGTGCAATTAGAAACGCAGTCGCCAAACGAGAAACAAGAACAGAGAAAGTCTGTTGTGTTAGAGTGTATTCTGCTGACGCATTGTATGTTAAAGATGCTCTAGATGGGGGCAGTCAAGTCTCGGTTATGGTGAACAAATTTTTTACTTGCCCTTGTTCTATGTTCCCTTTCTTATGGGTAGTTGACATTGTTGAGGTCATTTTTGTTGTCAGACTGGTGTTTGTGGACACATTATTTTGAATGACAAACTAAAAGAGCAGCAATTTAGTAATATAAAGCAGTTGTTGTAAATAATATGTAACCAACGTTGTTTACTCTGTGTTGTAGGGTCATGTGGTGATTCAAAGGCTGTGAACATTGAACATAAAGCTGTTGGGAGCTCCCTGCATCTAATGCTTGATCATCCAAAAGAAAATTATACTCTGGTACAATGGAAATTAAATGAGACAGTCTTTGCGGAGTATTATGAAAGTAATCTTAAAATCTTGACCCCTAAATTATTTGCCAGAAGGTTAAGGATGAATCTGAGTGATCTTAGTTTAACAGTAGAAGAACTTAAATTCCAGGATTCTGGAATCTTCTCCATTGTTGCAGAAGGACACCATACACAATATGAAACAAAATGTATTGTGCTACATGTGCATGGTAAGGTTAATCTCTTGATATTTTCTTTCAATACCATTACATTTTTAATTGGCAAATACTAAAACAACATTCA
Source organism: Myxocyprinus asiaticus (assembly GCF_019703515.2). Lineage (NCBI taxonomy): Eukaryota > Metazoa > Chordata > Actinopteri > Cypriniformes > Catostomidae > Myxocyprinus > Myxocyprinus asiaticus. The sequence continues at coordinate 61,667,743 of NC_059345.1, read as the reverse complement.
AGAAATGAAAATAAATATAATAAGTAAATACTGTTTACATTGCCTGTCTTTTTTTTGCATGCCATTGGCTTATGTATGCCATTTGGTTGATTGTCTTTCCTCCCACAGATCTCATCAGAGATGTACAGATTAAGTCCAATTCTACCTGGCAGCAGTCAAAAAACATGTGCACATTTCATCTTCAGTGTCTGGTCCTTGGTGATAGGAATCCATCCTACAGCTGGAGTGGACTTTATGTCGGCAGTGAACAATACCTACAATTCAGTCTCAATCCAGAAGTGAGCAACACGTTCAACTGCACAGCCAATAACAGTGTCAGCATCAAGACTGCAACCATGAATGTGAAGTGCAGCGAGGAGTCTATATCAAGTAAGTAATTTGGTAGCACTGGCATAGAATTGGGGTAGATGATATAATAACTGCGTTTATTTATTTGTTTTTACTCAGAGGGTAATCTAACCGTTAAAAACTCTCACTGCGGCGTCCTTACATTGAATATACTTTTTTATTTCTCTGTGCATTAACTTGAACTGTTATTATGCATTGTGTAATGTGTTGTAATGAAACATAATTTTCCGATGCACTGCACAAGACCTGAACGATCATTATACGAATTAAACATTGGATTAGATGTGACATAAAAGGCACCACATGTCCAGTTTTCAGAAACATTTGAGTAGTAATTACATTAAAGGTGCTGTAAGCGTTTTTAGCCGTTCTAGAATTTCCCCAAGCTGAGCGTGGATTAGCCACGGCCCCTTTTTTCCAAAACCCCACACTCCAAAGATACCACATTTATTTAAGACAGACATGAGCAGAAATGGTTGTCAAAAACAACAGCAGCAAAATAGCGCCCTCAACTGACTACTGTTTTGAGCAACATGGCATAAAAATGGTAGTAAGCCTAAGTAATTCGCTGCAACTACAATACTATGGCCACGTTCACACAGCTGCTGAATGACCTGTTTTGAGTGCTTATACATTTAAATATTCACACCTGTAAGTAAATGCGGTTGTCAATCCCAAATACTGACTGTGTGAACGTAGCCTATGAGAACGTGAAAAATGATTGAGTCTAGAGCTGATACAGAGACTGGTGAGACATCTTAGGACACTTGTTTTAGTGATATCTTTCAGGGAGAGTAAACATTTTTGCATAGATTTCCATGAAACAAATCATGTATAGCACCTTTAATATACTCCTAACCTAAACCCTACATCTAATCTTTCTTTTACTTTTTTTGCAATTGTAGTATCTTGCTAGCTGGAGATCAACAGGCACAGTACATGCAATTTGATGCATGTGGCCGCTTCTCTGGAATTCGGCGCACTGGCTCCCAATTTAGGTGGAAATTAATACACCGATTTCCAGTGTGATCATGTTGTTTACACACCTCCTTTCTTTGTACATTTTAGATTGCGCTTTATTCACAAAACTCAATTAACTATTACCGGCTGCTGTTTGCAATTACATTTAAAAGAAATGTTGATCATGGCTGTAGGAATTTATCGAATGATGGATAAATGGAGGATGTACCTGGATGACAATGGTAGAGTGATGCTACAGTATGTAAAATGTGTATGGCAGATCACTGTAGTCTGGTACATTCTCACAAAACTATTACTCAGAACTGGCCCACAATTTCGAGAATTGTGCCATGCAATTTGCATTCAGCACAGATTTTGTTGGTGCATTTCCTGTGGGTGCATAGTGAATCGGGTCCCAAAACATTGTGTGTAAATCAATAGGGCAATTCATTTACCCCAGAGACTTCTTTTAACCTGCGGTGATATTGGTCATGATTTAACAATAATTTGGTGTAATTAGACATTACAGGTTTACCTCAGTACTTGCTAATTGCAGTAGGAACTGGAATTATGGGAACTGTTATCCTTAGTGGAATCACAGCAGCATACTGCAGGTGGAGACATAAAGGTGTGTTGGAAAAGTGTGAACATAATTTTTATGTAGCTTTTTATTCATAATATAACTCAAATCATTATCTGGTCTGTATTAAGAATGTTTTAATATTTGTAATAGTTATTTTTACATGCTTTCAGGAATAGGGGACAGCGAGGAAGGAATAACAGTGTACGAAGACGTGAAACCTGGTGGCACTGCTGAGAAAGTGGTGAGCAGGCCATTCACATGACTTTATGGGTTAAAAGTCTTTTTAATTGAATATCTTTTGTCTATGAATTTGCAAGACTGTTAGGCCCGAAACATGCTTTGCACAAATATGCGTACATAGATGCAAGCACTATGCCATCATATTGCCGACACGATCGAACATGCTTAAAGGAATAGTTCTTCCAGAAATGATAATTCTAATTTTTATGTCTCAACGAAGATACTTTAATGGAGATATGATGTGAATATATCGATATAATGCAAGCTAATGATGATTGGTATGCACTGCCCATGTACACGCACATGCATCAAGCGTGAGGACTGTAAGCTTCAAATCATGATCGTGACTAGGAGGCTACAAAAGGCAAGATTTATAGTGAAAAAGGAGTTACATTTTGGTCTGTTCTCACCCAAAACCAATCATATCGCTTCAGAAGTCATGGTTTAAACCACTTGTGTTGTATAAAATACCTTTTATGCTGCCTTTTTGGAGCATAGAAGGGTTTTTCCCCATTAACTTGCATTGTAAGGATATATTTACATAATATTTCCATCAAAATAACTTTGGTTATGTTTCGGTTGCAGAAGAAAGAAGGTCATATGAGTTTGAGACAGTATAAGCGTGAGTAAATGATGAGAGAAGTAACACGTTGCATTAACTATTACTTTATCATGCATTACTATGGCAGTAACAAACCTCAGTCCTCAAGGGTGTGATATTAAACTGTGTCATTATTCATTTAAGCTGCTATAAATATATTGACTTTACCTTATTTCTGGGTTTCCCAAATGGAGGTTCACGAACCCCTGGGGGAGAGAGAGTGCAGGGGGAAGTGGGAATTTCCATCATTTACCAAATTTTAAAAACATTAACAGATAATTCCAAATGCCTGTCATTTGACAAATAAAAAACAAAGAACAAACAAAGTGGGTCCATTTTCCTTGTGTCTATCATCTCTCTGGCTGTTTCTCAGTGTGTGTTATGCGTTCTTATGTTCTCGTGGACTCATTCGTCGTCATTATCCACGGCCGAAGTTCAATTCCAATACTCAAAAACTCAAGTACAGAGTATGCATAAAATTACCATGAATATGTTCTTGATCAGGCTGAATATCAAGGATGCTGGTGTTTTCTCTCAAGATGAGTTTCCCATTGTAAGGTTGCGTAAGTCTGACGGCTTGTGAGAGTTGTCATATTCCATCAACATTTGTTGTTTTGTTAGATGTAATTTTAATACAGTGATTAACACATGGAGGAACCAAGTGTTAAAACACTGTTCTTTAAACATGTAACTCGTCCTGCAAAACCTCACTGGTATGATGCTAATAATGCTGTCACTGGTGTGTGCTAATGCCAGTAGAACTCGCACTGATTACAGATGTGCTGGGACCGTCAACTGGGCAAACGGAATGTATCAAATCAAAACTTGCATAGATGCGTTCTACGTCCTCCTGTCCTTCCTGGGTGTTCATCTTCGGTCAGGGGGTACCAATAAAAGATCAAAGGCTTGGCAGAATAGATATGAGGCTAAAGCCCCCTCGCGACACCAACCCATGTTTCAGCCGAACCAATCACTTCACGGAAGCACCTGTGTTGTTTAGGTGGCCAGCAACTTGCACAGCAGCAGGAACTCCTAAAATATTGTGTATAATTTCCTAAAAATATTTAATAGTAAGGAGGACATGTCTCGTCACCCCAGGTTATAATGGTTGCTACAGCTCTGGCTTTGTTACTTATAAAAGTAATTTTTAATGATTGAAAATGTAAATATTGGCTATATCAAGATATCAAGGTATAAATTTGCATACACAAATGGAGTGACATGCATTTATAAAATGATCAGGGAAACAAAAACTGAAATGACAGAAAAATAGACTATTTAAAAAAATAAAAGAAATTTAGTACTGTGATGGATGATTATGTCTTGCAATCTATGATTTGGGATAGAAATGCCAATGGTGAATGAAATAAAATAAAATATATAAATACCAATAAACATTAGATGTAATAAAGGCCCATTAAAATATAACCATAATAAGAAAAATGAAGTGCAAAACCAAAAATTGCTGTAATTTATATTTCAAAAGTTTTACATTACTCATAATACCAGGGGCTACTTCAAGTAAATCATTTAGATCAAATGGGATCAGCTGACAAAAAAGTTTGTGAACCCCTGCCTTATTTGCTCAGCAATTTTCTATAACCATGACCGATTGGCTTGAAAAATAAAACTAAGTAGAAGCGGACAGTTCACTCTAATGTCTTATTCACAGCAGTGCCATCTTTGATTTTTGATAGGAATGACAATGACACTGTGAGGGATATATGTACAGTCTCTTCAGTAGGTTGTACATTTGTGTTTTTGGATTGTTCTGCTGACGAAACATTGAAAATATCTTTCCAAGAAAGTTCAGTAGGAAAAAAAAAGAGTTTTTAGGAAAATTAGATTGGATCTAGGAGCATTATACAGTGCATGTCATTAAAAAGATGGTAAGTCTATCCCTCACAGCCTTGCTTTCATTTCTGTCAAAAATCAAAGATGGCACTAAAGTGAATAAGGTCAATATAGCGCCCCTTGTGGTTACGTTGAAAATGCAATGCTTACTAGCTGGTGTTATGAATTGTGGTCCGACACATTTTGAAACGCAATAACACACGAAATTGAGCTTGCGTAGCAAGAAGTGTCTGCATTCATGTACTTGTGTAGAGTATGTTTCAGCCTTGATTCTAAGCATACTTTATCAACTTTAGGGACGCTTATGAAATATTAACTGTTTTACATGTTTTACAGAGCCTATTTTGGGCATAGATATTAAGATATTCTGCTACAAGCTAACTAGATGTGACGTGTGTTACAGAAACGATCAGAAAGCATTGTGAATGGGATGTCCATTTATGAAACCGTGGATGACACAAAAGTCATATCAAACATGGTAGGTTTGCATACATCACAAAATACATTGCTTCTTCCTCTTTTGCTAATTAAATGGGCTTAAAGAATGTACACTAACAAAAGGTACAATAAAGTAACTGAAATACAATAAAGGTAATGAGATATATATACACTACCATTCAGAAGTTTAGGGTCACTTACTCTTTCTTTATTTTTTTTACATTTTAGAATAATAGTAAAGTCCTCACAACTATGGAATAATAGAAATGGAAATATGGGAATTATGTTGTAACTAAAAAAATCCAAAAATCAAAACTTATATTTTAGCATCTTCAAAGTGGCCACACTTTGCCTAGATTTTGCAGAATTTTTTTTTTTTTTTTTTTTTGTAAATTAATATGTTGGCACAATTATATTCGTCTATAAAACTAATTTCAAACATTTAAGCATACGCCTTCAGATCAAAAGGTTAAGATCATGAGAAACATTTCAGGCAAGTGACCCCAAACTTTTGAACGGCATAACGGGTGTATATACGCACGCACACGCACACGCACACGCACACGCACACGCACACGCACACACACACACACACACACACACTGCCGGCCAAAAGTTTGGAATAATGTACAGATTTTGCTGTTTTGGAAGGAAATTGGTACTGTAATTCACCAAAGTGGCATTCAACTGATCACAAAGTATAGTCAGGACATTACTGATGCAAAAAAAAAAAAAACAGCACCATCACTATTTGAAAAAAGTAATTTTTGATCAAATCTAGACAGGCCCCATTTCCAGCAGCCATCACTCCAACACCTCATCCTTGAGTAATCATGCTAAATTGCTAATTTGGTGCTAGAAAATCGCTTGCCATTATATCAAACACAGCTGAAAGCTATTTGGTTCATTAAATGAAGCTTAACATTGTCTTTTTTTGTTTTTGAGTTGCCACAGTATGCAACAGACTGGCATGTTTTAAGGTCAATATTAAGACCTTAATAAAGAAAAAGCCACTTGAAACAAAAACAAAAAGAAAAGTTTAGAGTGGGCAAAGAAACACAGACATTGGACAACAGATAATTGGAAAAGAGTTTTATGGATCTTAACCCCATTGAGCTTTTGTGGGATCAGCTAGACTGTAAGGTGCGTGAGAAGTGCCCGACAAGACAGCCACATCTATGGCAAGTGCTACAGGAAGCATGGGGTGAAATGTCACGAGTATCTGGACAAACTGACACCTAGAATGCCAAGGATCTGCAAAGCTGTCATTGCTGCACATGGAGGATTTTTTTGATGAGAACTCTTTTGAAGTAGTTTAATTTTTTCAAATTGTAATAGTAATTTTTCACATTATTATTGTCCTGACTATACATTGTGATCAGTTGAATGCCACTGGTGAATAAAAATACCAATTTCTTTCCATAAGAGCAAAATCTGTACATGATTCCAAACTTGTGTGTGTGAGAGATATATTATACCATTGTAATGCCATACATTTTTGGACTATAGTTAGGAACTTGATGAGCTTCAGAGGTTTGACTGATCCATATTACTGATGAATACAAATGATGTTGTGCATTAGAAATCATTAGGAATCAGTCGTTTTTAGCTTAACCGAAATGGAGAGAGACATCACTGTGATTTTGCCAAGAAAGTCATGTTACAGAGTCCTAACCCTAACAATTGTCAATGCACTACCCCTAAAATTAGATTGGTCAGTGTTGGACAGATTACTTGTGAATTGTAAGTAGGAATCGATTACAAATTGCATGACAAAATGCAATCAGTAACGTAATCTCAGATTACATTTTGGGGGTAATCTAATCGATTATTTTTGGATTATTTTCAACCTAATTCTATTTTAGTTTGTCACATGCATTTGAGTAGGATAATCATTTTAACAAAAGTTCAAAGAGTATTGAGTAATGTATTCCATTCTTTATTACTAACAAAAAGAGCTCCTTTTGACATTTTTAAAAAGTGTATTAAACATTACATGAATGAAATATTAAATCTAACAGCAATGATGGTGCATAGCCAAAGTTTATAATTAAATACACTGAGACATCAAGTTCATTTTAAGTGCATAAAACAATAGCAGCATTACAAAATTTAATGACCATAAAATCAACATTAAACAATGATAAAGTGAATGAAAATGTATGACCATAAAATAAACACCAACGACGTTACCTAGGTCAAAGCTTTCATCAAAAACACTGATGCACTTTTAACCCTTACTGCTTACTGATAGTCCATTGCCTATTCCCAAGATGAGGTGCACGATATTATCTTTTAAACAACAAATATATTCTAAAAGACCACAATATTTAAAACAGCAGAGTTCCACCAAGTCGCACAAGGAAAAACTGTGTCAAGTTTTGTCAAGATTCATGCATTGGACTTGTTCCATAATGCTGCACATTTTGCAATTTAATTTGTGTAATCTGAGGGCAGGATCCATAGAGAATGGCATCCACTAGATCCTTTGAAGCAATTAAGTTCAATGTCTGAGCACACCATTGGTGAGGTAGTAAAAAATAATAAAGAAAATTAAAAACATAACTAGCTCATTCAGTGAACCTGAAATCAACAGCAATGACATTGCTAGGTCAAAACTAATAGCTCAATACTCTGACATTTTTAACCCTTACTAAGTAATGGTCCATAACCTATTCCTTAGCTGAGGTGCATATCTTACAGTTGTAACGTAAAAGGAGCACATGCTCAAAATGTTAATCTGTGAGACTATTACACTTTGGGGTAAGAATTTGATGATATTGATATGAAAATAATTAACAATTTACTGCCATTGCCTTGTTAATATGTAATCATGTAATCTATAAAAAAAGTAACTGTATTCCGATTAAGAGTATTTCAAAATGTAATGTAATACAATTAAAAGTACTTGATTTTTGTAATCTGATTATGTAATCCATATTACATGTAATCTGTTACTATCCAGCACTGAGAATGGTGTACAAGCCCCTAAAGGCCCCAGCATTCTCATGGAGAAGTTCTTCATTCTTTGCTCAGAGCCAAAAAGAAGTTGAAACAACAGCTGAGCAGCGGTATACTGTTTGCGAACATTCAGACACCGGCCACGAAGCTGTGGGAGGCATTTAGAGGAGAATTTAAATATGAGGACACACAAGACTATATGTTAAACCTTAACTAATGTGACATTAAAATATGTTATTACTAATTCTATGAGTAGAATTCACACTATCAGTAAAAGATGCTATTTTAACCACTCAATGATTTAAAGTGATATATGCAGTAGATACACGTTATACGCAGCCATATATGCACAATTTACATTCTGCTATTGTAATTTACGATGACACTGATACTACTGCAAAGGTGGGTGTATAAATGGGAGTGTTAATGGGCAGAATACAGACAAAAGAATGATGAGGCATATCTCACTTTGGGCGGATTTGTGAATGGCTTTCGGCTGCAGACGGCACATGATTGAAGCAGCATCAAACAACGGAGTGAATGGGCACTTAGAGTATTGAATAGATTTAATTCCTTTCTTTGGAAAATGTCTCTACGCGAATGATAGTACCCCTGCTGTAGCTCCGCTGAAAAGACCAGCTAAACCAGCATGCAATTCCCATGCTGGTCCAGGATGGTTGGGTGCTGATTAGTGCTGGTCTAGCTGGTGGACCAGCAAAGCCATGCTTTTCACCAGCAAAACCTAGCTGATTAAGCTGGTCAACCAGCATCGTCTTTCAGATGAAGCTGGTTAAGCTAGTTTAAAAGCCTGGTGGGGACACCAGTGCAATATTCCCTGCAGTTTGCACCAGCTCGATTATAACTCTGTACACTGGTGTTTTCATATTGACTGAGCTCTAGGTCACACCTACGATGATATGGACCAATAGCAGTAAGGTGTTTACATATAAATGTATGCATTTGGCAAACACTTTTCTACAAAGTGACTTCAAGGTATACATTTTATTAGTTTGTGTGTTCCCTGGGAATCGCACCCATGATCTTAGCATCAGTAGTGCATGCTCTACCAGTTGAAGTACAGGAACAGGTGTTTAGCAGCCATTCCAAAGTTTCCTAAAAGTTTGTTCTGGTGAGCTGTTATGAACCACCGAAACTAACTCAAAAACACCTTTGTTTTTGGCCAGATTTTGCTGGGGCCTTAAGCCTAACCCTAAAACTTGCTTAGTTGATGTTGTTCCAGGACAAACAAGGATACTGATCCAGGAATATGTCTTACCTGGCAAAATCACAGTTATTTTAGTTAGTAGAGCAGATCTGTGTGAATGGTGACAGCAAAAGCCCACGTCACATGCTTGGAGAAGTTGCAATGACAGTAATGTTAAAAAAAAAACATTCTGGTAATCTGATAGTACCTCCCTACTCCCTCTACAGCCTCAAACACTTTATGACAAAATCAACTATGAGCGTCACCCTGCTGTTGGCCCAAGCACTTCCTCTCCCTACTAGGATGTCCTGTGAGTTAGACACAGACAGACTGTTCATGCTTCGTTTCGAGCTCACACCTCTGGATCTGTTTAACCGTCTTTACATATTTTCCATATGTATTCCATATGGGCTGAATGTGGTGGCCTTTGAACTCTGTGATTGAACCCTTGCATTAAATGTATGTTGTATTAAATGTATCATGTTCAAACACTGTATGGTGTATAACTTTCTTTGCAACAAGTGGAAATTGCAGTGCACAGTCCGATAAAAGATTCAACAGCCCAAGAACAGTTAATCAATGTACTAATCTCAGTATTATTGTGTGAATACATATTTTGAGTACTGTATTTTCTTTTGAAAAAATACTTGAAAAGAGAAGCCATTCACTCACACCCTGCAATTGACGTTTGTATGACTAGTGAATCAGCACTAATGGGTGAAGAGAAAAAATGCCTTGAACTGAGTCTGTATCCATCTCATTCATTTATGGTATTTAAACACTGAACATGTTTAACGTTGAATGTAGGAGAAATAAATGATTATTTATGACATATTGTAACTCATCCAAGCAGCTACTCAGGTGACAGCAAAACAGTCAAAAGCATAAAGAATACCCCTTTCACTGGGGTTGGTATTATAAGCAGAGACTATTTAGCCTGAGACGAAGCACTTGTATTCAAATTAATGGGAGAAATTGGAACATTTAATGTAGAACAGGAAGTCCTGCCTTACAGGAAAAAGAGCCAATCACCTTTTAGATACAGACATCGCCTGTCAGTCAACTCGAGAGTGTGCATGCACATTAGCTTGACTAGCCTGATAAATGCCTTTTATTAGCTTGATCTGAGCTAAAGAAGCACAGTTTATGATACCATTGTTGTCAGATTTTATTGCTGATTTGAAAATGTATACAGGAGCTGTACTTTTTTTACTTGTGTATCCATTGAAAATAGCTGTCCGGGAGCATTCCCAAGATGGCCTCTGAGTAGACTGATTTGCCTTGCAACTGACTTTTTTACAAGCCAGTTAACTTATGGCTAAATTTCCCTTTCTACGAATATCTAGAGTAACCATTTCTAGCTGAACTGGTTTCCTGTGATGCAGAGCAAAGATTTTATAATAGAGCTCCATTAGAATCTTGCTGCTTTTACGTCATTGTCAAATGTTTACTGATTGGTCACTAAATTTGCCCAAAAAACATTGTTTCTATTACCATCCCCTCATCTGTTTCTGAGTTGATTAGTATATCTACACACAATATGGCTAAAAATATTTGGAAACCTGAACACCACACTCATATGTGCTTGAACATTTAATTTCAAATTCAATGGCAATAATCACTCCGTTTGCTGCTATAACAGCTATCACTCTTATGGGAAAGCCCTCCGCTAGATATTGGAATATGGCTGAGGGAATTTGCTCATTGCCCATTCAGTCACAAGAGCAGTAGTGATGTCAGTCACTGATGTTGGGCAGTGGGACAGTTCTAGTTCATACCAAAGGTGTTCATCAGGGTTGCTCAGGTCTGGGTCTTGAGTAGGCTAGTTAAGTTCTTCTACACCAGACTCAGTAAAGCATCTTTATGGACCTCGCTTTATGGAATACAAACTAAGATTTTTTAGAGGAATATCTCAGCTCTGTAGGTCCTTACAATGCAAAGTCAAAACTTTGAAGCAGTAAGACTCCAAGCCAGGGAAATTGTGTTTTTTTTGTGTGTGTGTGTGTAATCTGAGGTAAAGAAGCACAATTTATGATACCAGTGTTGTCAGATTTTACTGCTGATTTGAAATCTGTTCTTTGATTATAATCTTGACCAACTGTTTTGGAGATATCTTTCTTTCCCCATTCAAGCAGGTAGGAGCTGCACTGTTGTGACTGGAATAGCTTCCCGAGAGCATTCCAAACATGGCCGACAGTGGACTGACTTGCTAGAAAGACTTGCTCAGTGTACTGCTGCTTTCAAAGGACACATCCTACCTAGCACCAGCCTTCGAAACAAGACAGCCTGTAAGTCCTTTTTTACTATAAATTCTCCTCCCTGCTAAGAGCGCTTAGGAGGTCTGTTTGAAGGTGGAGATTTATAATAAAAAAGGACTTAAATATTGATCTGTTTCTCACTGAAACCAATCATATCGCTTCTGAAAACATGGATTTATCCACTGGAGTTATATAGGATTATTTTTATACTACCTTTATATGGTTTTTGAGCTTTAAAGTTTTGGACCCTGTAGACTTACATTTTATGGACCTACAGAGCTGAGATATTCTTCTAAAAATCTTTGTTTGTGTTCAGCAGAAGAAAGAAAGTCATACACATCTGTAATGGCATGAGGGTGAGTAAATAATGGGAGAATTTACCTTTTTGGATGAACTATTCCTTTAAGATTTGTTCTCATAGAAACTACTGGAACAGCCAAACCCGTAAATTAGAAGGGGTGTACACATATTTTTATAGTGTAATTCATCAGCCTGCCAGCTTGACCTTGAACCTTAAACACATTGCATGTTATCACTACCTCCATTTCCCGTCTTGCCTATACTTTTCTTGCCTCTGGCATTGTCCCATTAGCCCTAAACTGCTGCTGGTATTCCAAATACTCAAGAAACCTTTATCAGAGCTTATAAAAAAAATTAATTAAAAAAAATCATGTATTAGTAGAGTAAAATTTGTATATTTTTGGTGGGTAATGTTTCAAACTAAAGTATATTAATTAATCTGTAAGATTAATGAATAAGTGTCTTTTAAATCCATCCTGAATTGACTGCAGAAGTGCACACAGATGCAGTTTCCTTTGTTATTTGGCTGATAAAGGATTTAGTTGGTAATTTATTATTTATGTATTCCATTTTAAGAGAAGTGATGCAAGCAGTGACATTACAGACAATACATCATATTCTGTAAAGCTGTTTTGAAACAATGTATATTGTGAAAAGCACTTTACAAATAAAAATGACTTGACAATTCAAGAACTGACTTCAACCCTCTGTGTGTGGCCAAAGTGCTGGAAAGGTCTTGCTAATAGTCTTTAAATCTCTTGTATCTGTCTATCATCATTATATAGATATTAGTAGAATAGTTACTAGGCCATTTCCCACAACACATCATCTTGGGATTATTTTTGACTCCGGTGCAGAATCAGTTTTGAACAGTTGGACCACATCACTCCCATTTTCAGTCCACTGGTTGCCAGTCACTTGCCACATTCAATCCTAACTTTTTAAGTGCTCAATGCCCTCGACACAAACACAAACAGTTGTGCTCAAAAGTTTGCATACCCTTGGAGAATTGGTAATATATGTACCATTTTTAAAGAAAACATGAGTGAGCAGGCAAAACACATTTCTTTTATTTCTTATAACAGAATGGCACAATAATAAAACAAAACATGGCAATGAAGAAAAAGTGTATTGCCCCCTTTAGCATCAATGACAGTGTGCAGTCTTTTGTAATAGTTGTCTATGAAGCCCCAAATTCTTGCAGGTGGTATAGCTGCCCATTCGTCTTGGCAAAATGCCTCCAGGTCATGCAAAGTCTTTGGTCGTCTTGCATGAACCGCACGTTTGAGATCTCCCCAGAGTTGCTCGATGATATTAAGGTCAGGAGACTGTGATGGCCACTCCAGAACCTTTTTCTGCTGTAACCACTGGAGGGTCAAATTAGCCTTGTGCTTAGAGTCATTGTCGTGCTGGAAAGTCCAAGAGCGTCCCATGCGCAGCTTTCGTGCAGAAGAATGCAAATTGTTTGCCAGTATTTTCTGATAACATGCTGCATTCATCTTGCCATCAATTTTCACAAGATTCCCTGTGCCTTTAGAGCTCACACACCCCCAAAACATCAGTGAGCCACCACCATGCTTCACAGTGGGGATGGTATTCTTTTCACTATAGGCCTTGTTGACCCCTCTCCAAACATAGCGCTTATGGTTGTGCCATTTAAACCTGTGTGTCACCTTGTGTGTCTGTAACAAAGCCAAACATTCAAGAGTATGTAAACTTTTGATCAGGGCCATTTGAGTGATTTCTGTTATCATTATGATTTAAAAAGGAGCCAAACAACTATGTGATGATAAATTGCTTCATATGATCACTATACTTAAATAAAAGACATGCATGACATGCATACATTTTTGCATGATCAGTCATATTTTCAGAATCAATGGCAAAATTTCACAATTTCTGCCAGGGTATGCAAACTTTTGAGCACAACTGTATCCAAACTGCTACACGTTCTCGCACACATAGGTCTACTGCAGCAAATGTTTTGTCAGTTTCTAAGCTTCGGCTGTCTTTTAGGGATGGCAGGTCATTTGAGGCACGCACGCGCACACACACAGATTTTTATAAATCAATTACATTTCCGCCTTACTCTGTTATACCCTTCTGAGACCTTCAACATTTTCCAGCTTTTAGATGCATCCATTGATTCTCAATGGGATAATGTACAGTGAATATAGGATATTTTTAAGGAAAATGAGCCTATAGTCCACGTACTTGGTCATTGTGTTTAGAAGCATGCCATTTCACGATAGTTCTATGACATTTTATAGAACTCTTTAAAATTTTTTCTTACCAGATGTAGTTATGTTATCATTTCTCCCAAAGACAAACTCAGCTGAGATCGGCACCATGATGTTTTGTCACATGACTTGGTGTGTCGAAAGTTTAACCTTTTAATGACAGCCTAGAGTCTCCTGAGCTGAGATCAGTCAGTTTAAATTAAATTAAATTATGCATAGCCTATAGTAAAGCCAAACAGTAAAGTCCATGCATGATGACACAGGGTCTCAGAAGGATACTATATCCCATTGTTATGTATGAGTTGTACGGGTTACTTTTGAACTGTATGAGTTGCTCTTTGTTTCTTTGCTTACATGTATCAGCTCCAAATCTTCATGCATGATGTCACTACTTGTGTAAGGGCCCCAAGTCTCATGGTTTACGGGAGGCCCCACAAATTTGATGTGTTGCACATTGTTCAAACGCTTATGCAGGAGGTAGGAAAATTATCTGATGGGATATCTTTTCTTGAAGCACATCTTTGAATGTATTTACTCATACCCAAATCTGCTGAGAAAACAGATGATGTTTCCAGTTCTAGCTAAAGTTGAACACTTCTCCTTTACAGTACAAAAGCAGCATTCACAATGACCTTAAGCAGACAGAAGCACTACTAAGCAGAGGTGGGTAGCAACGCGCTACATTTACTCCGTTACATTTACTTGAGTAACTTGGGTCCGAAATTGTTCACTATTTCCTATATAGTGAATGGCAGTTAGTGCACTATATCTCAGCAGTGAGTGAACGAAATGAGTGAGTAAATTCGGACGCTGACATATACACAAAGCACTGGATCTCTGGGGCTGTCACAGAAACAACATCACATATGAACTTTTAAAATACTTTGGCATTACTTGTTATTCTTGTTAAATAATATATTAATACAATAAGTCTTCATTCTGTTTGTCATTTTTAATATATACTGTGTGTTAATATAAAGAGTAAATGCATTTGATCAAGAGTACATTTTAAAATGTATCTGTATGTTTTGCCTCTCTATATGTTGTTATTTTAATCAAGTAATGATTTGTCAAAAAGTAATTTAATACATTCAGCATGAAAGAAAACATTGCAGGAGTGAAGGAAGCCGTAAACTCCCAGCTCGTACATCTTCCTGTGGTTATTTTGTGGGCAATTAACCGTCGTCGAGTGTACACTCGAAATTATAGTGCATTGTGGGTAATAATGAGTGGCTCACTCAGAATTCAGACAGTCCTACAAAATGGCAGACACTCGAAATAGTGCACTATATAGTGAACAGGGGGCGGTTTCAGACACAGCGAGTGTTCCACACTAGGCTGCGTACTCTGTGTTTAGAGAGTTAACGATTCTTTTTTTATCGATTAATCTAACGATTCTTTTTCAGATTAGTCAATTAATCTAACGACTAATTTGCCGATTATTCTAAAGATTTTTTATAATTATTACTTGATTAATATAACAATTAATTAACCCAAAATAAATATCAAAAACTTGTGTCATTAATATTTCAATATTTTATTAAATCATCTTCTCTTAAACACAAACAAATGTACAAGAAACAAAGTGTGCACTGCAGGGCATTATTCTGCAACAAAAAACAGTGTTACTATGAATGCAAACTTCAATACAGTGAAAAAGACACTCTATTAGCAAAACATAAATATATATACATAAATAAAAATATCCAACATTCTTTTGAACGTCCATGTACTAAAATAAAATATTTGATGCCATGAGTGTACCTTCATTTACTATTAGTATTCTTGTGAATGGCCATGGAAAATGAAGCAATGCGATAACAAATTTACCTGGTCGCAAAAAGTAGTCCTTTAATTTACCTGATGAATTTACCAGAGATAATGTGTGCTTCTAAATCACTTGCACCTTTATTAGCGACTGACACATAAGTGCCAGCTTTACATGTCATACATTCTGCTTCCCACGGATCTCGACCTGGATGAAAGCATGGGAATTTTTTTGCAAATCTTCTGTAAATTTGCACTTGTGTTTGGGCATTGTTTCTACTCAGCTGTCATTTGCTGCTGCTGTCAAGCAACTGTTTCATGCAGAACACAACAGCGCTTTGCGCGTTCACGGAGAGATTGACAGGCAGAAATTTGGCCAATAGTTGCTGCAAGCCTCTTATAATTGACCAATTGGTGTGCGAGAAGGCGGGACTTACAAAGAGGGTTAAAGCAATGCAAATATGCACGCACACAATGAAGGATTAGACCAGATGCACATCAAAATGCAACTAAAGCCGAATCCTGGACATTTTCACAAATTTAGAAATCCCGGCCAGACGCTTTTTTAAGGTCCGAAAAAGAGGACATGTCTGGTCACCCTTCGTTAGCAGTAGTGCAGAAATTACTTTTAACATGGGGGCGATGAGGAAACATTTAGAAAATACATTTTAAGTGACTATTACTAACAGAAGTATGGGTAGGGACAAAAAGTAAACAGGACTTAAGGTGCTGCCTTGCTGCCGTCTTGACAAAGCTTTCGTTTCAAGTGTTCGTTCATGGCGGTTGTACTGCTGTGATAAGCCATTTCCAACTTGCATAGCTTACACAGCACCACATTGTTGGGTCTCTGGCTACTCCCACACTTTAGATGACCGCAGGTGAGTTTTTTTTTTTTTTTAGCTGCAGCTTGTTCTTCGAGGGAATCCATACTTAAACTGGGCGCTGCCATTTTAATTACTCCATTGTGATGCGCCGACACATGTTATGCAAATTGACGTATTTCTGTAATTGATGACGTCGATTACGTCGATGAATCATCCCAGCCCTGTAATAAAGCATGATCTTGCTTTGGTTTATATTTCAGCATTACATATAATGTCATATTTTCACCATAATAATTACTAGAAATGTTTCCAAACCTCTCTTATTGACAAAATAATCCAGATCTGACAAGAGCCCTTAAAGGGATAGTTCACCCAAAAATTAAAATTCTCATTATTTACTCACCCTCATGCCACCCCAGATGTGTATGACTTTCTTTCATCTGCTGAACTCAAATGAAGATTTTTAGAAGAATTTCTCAGCTCTGTAGGTCCATACAATGCAAGTGAATGGGTGGCAACATAATCACATAGGTCAGCATAAAATTAATCCATAAGACTCCAGTGGTTAAATCAGTATCTTCATAAGTGATGTGATAGGTGTGGATGAGAAACAGAGAAACAGATCACCTTCACATTCCTCTTATTGTGTTTTTGGTGATTCACATTCTCTGCATATCGCCCCCTACTGTCTAGCAAAAAATGACAAATATTGATCTGTTTCTCACCCACACCTATCATATCACTTCAGAAGATATGGATTTAACTACTGGAATCTTATGGATTACTTTTATGCTGCCTTTATGTGCTTTTTGGAGCATCAAAATGTTGGCCTACAGAGCTAAAATATTCTTCTAAAAATCTTAATTTGTGTTCTGCAGAAGAAAGGAAGTCATACACATCTGGGATGGCATGAGGGTGAGTAAATGATGAGAGAATTTTCATTTTTGGGTGAACTACCCCTTTAAAGTGATAGCTCAGCCATAATTTAATATTCTGTCATCATTTCCCTACCCTCATGTTGTTCTAAACCAGTGTGACGCTTTGCATTATGTGGAACACAAAATATGTTAGTCAGAATGTTAGGGTTTGACAGTCTCACTCACCATTCACTTTCAAAATATATATATAAAAAAAAACATTCACTGAAAGTAAATAGTGACTCAGGCAAACATTCTGTCTAATATCTCCTTATTGTGTTGCATGGAAGAAAGAAAGTCATATGGGTTTGGAACAACATGATGGTGAATGATGACAGAATTTCCATCAGTAATAATACTAATTCTGTAATACGTGTTAAATGTGTAAATGTGTATTATAAATGTAATGGAATATAGGGGAGTTAACTTATATTATGTAATTTGTGAAAGTAACGAGTTACACACTACTTGAGTACACTTTTAATTGTATACTTTCTTACTCTTACTCAAGTAATTATTTATGTTAGTACTTTTACTTCAACTTGAGTAATTCTTTTTTTTAAAGTAATTGTACTTTTACTAGAGTACAGTTTTTGGCTACTGTACCCACCTCTGCTACTAAGAATACTTTTGAATTTACTTATGAGTAATATTCATTGCGTGGGTTCTTGTCTACGTGGGAATGTAAAATGTACAGAATAAATCACACCCAAGTGATTGCTTACTACAATAGCTATTCACCATATCAATATTAAAAATCTACATGGAATTTTTTTTTTTTTTTTGAGTTCATTACACAATACATGAATAAAGGTGCATAGACAATGTATTTTGAAAAAAGAGCTGCCATGATTCATTTATTTAAATGAACATTTAAAGTGTTCATTATATGTGGGTATGTTGTTAACATGTATATATACTCTGGAAGACGCAGAGGTGGCCATCCACCCAGGCAGCTTTAATCTTGTCTAGAAAAGAGAAATTATAGTTCATAAAGACAATTTCAATCATGTAAGTGGCAAGTAACTGTAATATTTATAAAGCACATTATGCAAAACAAAGTTGATTTGTCTTACCTTTAAAGGCATATAGTGAACCACAAACCACAGCTGTTAACACAATAGCCATAAAAACCATGAAAGTACATGAACTGCACAAACTGCAGACTTCAGGCTTCTGGTTCTCCTCTAGAAAAAGAATACAACTCTTTACACACATTTACATATACTGTATAATGTATATAATCACCTTTAAAGCTACTGTGGCACACAAAAAGCTACAGCCCTGTTAAAAGTGCTAAAAGACTACTATTGTATATCAAGCCTGTTTTTGGTTGTAAACCGATTCCTTTAATAAAAGCGCATTTAGCGCATTCTTACACCAATTATAAGGCAACAACGTGTGTGGTCATGTACACTGCTTTCCTTTATCGTTGTAAGGTCATAAATGGCTTAAGAATAAACGGATCAACATCGATCATGGAATTTTGCGTTGCATTTAAACACCTCAATTCAATATACACACGTGTTGTGCGCATGCTTCTTCACCATTTGACGTCAAAAGCGGACAATAACTTGATTATTTCAATTCTCATGTAAACGCAGTTTTCTTGCTTTGTCGAATTTTTTAAATAAGCTTATTTTTTGGGATTTATCAGAATACTGGTGTGTATGTAAACAGACTCTAACATCTTACACTAATTATGATTAATGAGCTGGAAATAAGCCTGTTTACATGCACATCAATACAGATTACTCCCAAAAATCAGCATATTTAAATAATCATACAAAGCAAGAAATCTGTTTTTACATGAGATTTTAAATTATGTTCTTCTCTGCTTTTGACATCAAACCGTGAAGATGCTTGGCTTACACACATTGGATAAGCCGGTAAGAACACCGGTAAAGGTGTTTCCATGTGTCAACATTCCTACTTGATGCATCCCGAGCAGGATTCAAACCAGCAATCCCCAGCATCGGAGTCGGACACGCTAGCAAGGAGGCTATAAGGCCATGGCCTCAAGCCTCGGTCGCTAGTGCATCTCTTAAGCCCAAGAGAGTGAGATTTATACACTGCACAGCTATCACGTACCAGCTGGCTACCGTTACACATGCAACGCAAAATCTGTGAAATGGGCCATGCCAGCATGAAAATCAAAAGAAGATGGAAGAGAGACTGATCTTGTACAAATTTAAATACATCAAGTTATATGCCACAACTTATTATAAAGGTGTAATGGCCAAAACTTAAAAATGTTCATACATTTTTCTTCTTTCATTTGCTTTCACTATTTCAACAGTACTGTTCCTGTGTACATTTCCTGTTATCAAGTTACCTCGCAAAATTGCCCGTTTTGCATTGCCAGTTAGATGCATCAAGCCCTAGCTAACTTGAATTTGAAAGGGATGTAACACTTGAAGCCCAAATATCGATAATTACCAATACTGCATCTTTAAGAAGCTAAACATGTCTGATCCTCACAGTTACTGTATTCCTTACAGTTAGTTGACTGTTGATGAGACACACCTGTACATCCCACCGTTATTTGATTTGATTCGTTCTGTTGACCACTGGAGGCTGTACAGTTGAAGGTTACGCTTCTGTTCACGCTAAATGACATCCAAAGAATAGAGTCTATAGACTTTGGGCTTCCTGAAATATAGGATCCGTTGAACATGCCCACAGGTGTCCATGACAAAAGGACGTTTTTACCAGATGGAATGCACTTAAGTACAATGTGACACTGCCCGTCTTTGCTGATATTCAATGCATTCTGGATATCTGGCTTCATGAGTCGTTCTGCAAATGGGGCATACATTGTTAGTTACTCAATTTGGCTACCTAAGAAAAAAGAATTCACTATTCAGTTATGTGAGTTTATTAGATAATTTAACAATGAATGATGAACGACAGCCTTAAGGGGATAATTCACACAAATGAAAATTCTCTCACCATTTACTCACTCATGCCATCTCAGATGTGTATGACTTTCTTCAGCAGAACACAAACAAAGATTTTTAGAAGAATATTTCAGCTCTGTAGGTCCTTGCAATGCAAGTGGATGGTGATTAGCACTTTAAAGCTCCATAAATCACAGACAATCTTAGTAAAAGCAATCCATACGTCTCCAGTGGTTAAATTAATGTTCTCTTAAGCAATACAGTCGGTTTGGGTGAGAAACAAATTAGTATTTAAGTCCTTTTCACTATAATTTTTTACATCCGGTCGCTCTCTGATGCCTATCCACAATGGGACTCTGTACCTTCCGCCTCTCACGTGACGTAAGCATGCTGGCATGTTCAAATGAAAGCAAAACCAATGAAGATTGTGAACCGCGTTCTCTTGTAAACAAATCGAGCTGCACTTCTGGTTGTATCACGTCAGTTCTCGCGTGAACATGCCAGCGTGCTTGTGTCACCCGAGAGGTGGAGGGAACTGAGTCCCATTGTGGACAGGCATCGGAGAGCAACCAGAAGTAAACAATTATAGTGAAAAAGACTTAAATATTGACCTGGTTTTCACCCAAAGTGATTGTATCGCTTTAGAAGACATTAATTTAACCACTGGAGTCATATGGATTGCTTTTAATATGACTGTCTATGCTTTTTGGATCTTAAAAGTGTTAATCACCATTCACTTGCATTGTATGGACCTACAGAGCTGAAATATTCTTCTAAAAATCTTTGGTTGTGTTTAGCAGAAGGAAAGTCATACACATTGGGGATGGCATGAGATTGAGGAAAGGCTGAGTGCATTTTCTTTTTTTGGTGAACTATTCCTTTATGGACACATAAATAAGTCAACAGGAAGTTGCATTTGAAACCCCCTTTACTTCTGTAATGCGATGTATTTTTGAGTTAAAAAAATTATGGTGGGACTTTAATCCATCAGAAACTATTGTCAGTTTTGTCAAAACAATTGTCAAAGGGGGCCTGAGTAGCTCAGTGAGTAAAGACATGACTACCACCCCTGCAGTCACAAGTTCGAATCTAGGGCGCGCTGAGTGACTCCAGCCAGGTCTCCTAAGCAACCATATTGGCCCGGTTGCTAGGGAGGGTAGAGTCACATGGGGTAACCTCCTCATGGCCGCTATAATGTGGTTCGCTCTTGGTGGGGCGCGTGGTGAGTTATGTGTGGATGCCGCGGAGAATAGCGTGAAACCTCCACACGTGCTATGTCTCCACGGTAACGCACTCAACAAGCCACATGATAAGATGCACAGATTGACGGTCTCAGACATGGAGGCAACTGAGATTCGTCCTCCGCCACCCGGATTGAGGCGAGTCAGAACACCACCATGAGGACTTAGAGCGCACTGGGAATTTGGCATTCCAAATTGGGGAGAAAAAGGGGAGAAAAAAAACTGCAAAGAAAGAATGGAGCCAGACCTGAATGTGAGTTTGCAGTCAATTTTGGAGGACTACTCCTCTCCTGAAACCAATTGAATATTGGATTATCAAATAGGCCGCATGGCCTGTGTGACGTCAGTCAAATTGGGAAGCCATTTCAGAGGCAGTGCAAGTTATTACATTTTTATGAAAGATTACGAAGAAATTTTTTTTTGGAATTACGTTCACTGATGTATTGTGCACAATAGGACCAATGTGTATTAAGAAAGTAAATAGGGTCCACTTTGATTTCATGTTGAGTTTAGGAGTGTTTATAAAATCCTTACCTTGGACTGTTAGATTAACGTTAACATTTTCCCGATATTCATTTGAGTTTAGCAGGGTGACAGTGTATATCATGTTGTCATCCATCCTCACATCTTTGATTGTTAAATCCCCTGTTGTGCGGTTGAGCTCAAGTCGACCCTTGTGTCTCCAAAACCTGTCTGTATTGATTTTGCCATTATTAAGACTTGCAATAAATGTTGTGTTCGTATAAATGGACCATTGAACTCTAGTAAGATTCCATGATTGGTCTACCCCAGATTTCAAGACAACTGATTGGCCAATGTAACCTGTTATATATTCTTCTCCGTACACTGCAAAAAAAAAAAAAAAATGCAAAAGAGGTCATTTGATTAGTTACTCACCATGTGCACTACCAACATGTGATACAAAGTTTTGTCACTTCGCAGAAAAGGGAAAAACCCTGTTTCCATGAAAGTAGAACACAGACCTGTTGACTTCGTTCACTTTGGAGAGATTTCATTAAAATGTTTTGTTTTGTCAAAAATTAAACAATGGAAAACAATGTCAAGATGTTGCCCAAAGGTATAAGCCATGCTATAAAACATTGGAGTTTTCCAAGTGATGACGACAACTATACATTTAAAGTAGTAACCAATCCATCCCATTTCAGCAACTTATTAACCTGGATATCCATGTGGGGTAAAATGCAACATTTTTCAAACTCTGCTTAATTTAACAATATAAAAGTGAAAAACAAATGAGCCAATGAACTCACCTTGATTAATATACACAATATAGAGTAGCACTATACTCCATAAAGTCATTATTTGTTGGCTTGTCGACATAAATTAACGAAATCCTTGAAAGTTATTACAATGTAGACGAACAGTAAACACAGTAGACGAAGTGAGATGTCATTCTATAATACTTAACTGAAGGAAACAAGAAGCAACACTTAGAGACATGTGTTTCCTCACATCATATATCTTGTGACATGTTGTTTCGTGTGTAGCGGAAATTACGTGTTGAGCATCATACATGTTTACTTCTGTTTACTTGAAGCAAATTTTTCCAAAGGAATAAAGAATTACATTTATGGAACTATAATGATTATGAACCGAAAGGTTGAACAGACTTTTGCAGAGAGGCAAATAAAAAGATTGTCCCTCAATATATGAGGTTCTAGTAAACAAAATAAGAAGTGAAGACATCTGATACTTCCTCTTCACCACCCACACTAGTCTTAAAGCAGTCTACTGAACATGCTGAATGTCCTTTTATACCAGTAGATGCTGTAATACAACCTAGTAGGGTAAGTGTCCCTTTAAAGGGATAGTTCCCCCAAAAATAAAAATTATGACTTTCTCTCTTCTGCTGAACACAAACGAAGAATTTTAGAAGAATATTTTGAAAACTCAACTGAATCTTTCATTTCTTTAGATACTAGCTAGTGACCGTGAATGTTTGCATGCTAACAACATGCTGCTGGGAAGCATTACAGAGTGCAGCTTGGGAAATATGCTATGGTTAGCATAGCAATTGCTCAAAGACAGCAATACATATCATACACCACACCACATTCCTGTCCTCATCCTAGACTCAAGCTCCACTCTTCACCATAATAGTAACCTCTAAAACTCCAACATAACAGAAACTCTTCTAAATCTAAAAATAACAAAACATTAAACACTAACAAGTATCCCCCTTAGTGTTCATCTTGCACAAAAACACATAAAATAAAATGTAATTTTAACATTTACTCTCTCTATCGAGTAGATAGAGAGCATTCAACACCATAGTGCCCTCCAAGCTAGATGAGAAACTCCGGGCTCTGGGCTTAAACAGCTCGCTGTGCAGCTGGATCCTGGACTTCCTGTCAAGCAGACGCCAGGTGGTTAGAATAGGCAGCAACATTTCCTCATCACTGACCCTCAACACTGGAGCCCCGCAGGGCTGTGTTCTCAGCCCACTCCTGTATTCCCTGTACACACATGACTGTGTGGCAACACATAACTCCAATGCCATCAAGTTTGCTGATGACACGACGGTGGTAGGTCTGATCACTGACAATGATGAAACAGCCTACAGAGAGGAGGTGCACACTCTGACACACTGGTGTCAGGAGCACAACCTCTCCCTCAACGTCAGTAAGACAAAGGAGCTTGTGGTGGACTTCAGAAGAAAAGACAGAGAACACAGTCCCATCACTATCAATGGAGCACCAGTGGAGAGAGTCAGCAGCTTCAAGTTCCTGGGTGTCCACATCACTGAGGAACTCACATGGTCCGTCCACACTGAAGTCGTTGTGAAGAAGGCTCATCAGCGCCTCTTCTTCCTGAGACGGCTGAGGAAGTTTGGAATGAACCGCCACATCCTCACACGGTTCTACACCTGCACTGTGGTGAGCATCCTGACTGGCTGTATCTCCGCCTGGTATGGCAATAGCACCGCCCACAACCGCAAAGCACTGCAAAGGGTGGTGCGAACTGCCAAACACATCATCGGAGGTGAGCTTCCCTCCCTCCAGGAAATATATACAAGGCGGTGTGTGAAAAAAGCTCGGAGGATCATCAGAGACTCCAGCCACCCGAGCCATGGGCTGTTCTCACTGCTACCATCAGGTAGGCGGTATCGCAGCATCAGGACCCGCACCAGCCGACTCCATGATAGCTTCTTCCCCCAAGCAATCAGACTTCTGAACTCTTGATCTCCCACGATCAAAATACATCAGCCCTGCACTTTATTACTCTTTTATCTCACACCGGACTGTCATAAATTATATTACTGTTATTATATTATGTCTCTCTTCACAACTGACTATCAACCGACAGCCTGAATGTTAATACAGTACAATACTGTACATTCTATATATATATATATATATATATATACTTTTTTAATATATATTTTAATTCTTAATTTTTATTGAATAATGTGGTTTTATCTATATAGTATCTATATAGTAAAAAACAAAAAAACAAAAACAGCATATTGTATACTGTACAGTGTATGTTATTATTTGTATATTGTTGAGTGTAATTATGTGTATAACAGATGCTTAAATTGTGTTGTGTTAATTTGATGTTTTAAGTTGAGTTTAATTATGTATAACAGATGTTTAAATTGTGTTGTGTTAATTTGATGTTATTGTAAATTGGTATATGTCTCATCACTGTCACGACTGCTATGTTGATCGGAACTGCACCCAAGAATTTCACACACCATTGCACTTGTGTATATGGCTGTGTGACAATAAAGTGATTTGATTTGATTTGATTTTTATTGAGTCCCATGCAAAGCATACTGGGAACTAGAAATCCCCTGCACAGTTTCATTTAAAAATAATATACTGCACAAAAAATATTTATGTTGTCCCAAAACATATGGATGAAAGTAAACTTTCTTCATTGAAACAACTCAGTTAAACAAAGTTAAGTCGTGTTACATGCACTTTTTGAGTAATATAAACAAGGTTTTTTCAGTAAACCTTAAAATAGTGAAAGGTCATTTTTTGAGTGTATCATAAAATATGTGAAAAGTCTGTCATGGACTTGAAGGGTATGATATACCACTTAAAAGGAATATTTCTGGTTTACAAGTTAAGCTCAATTGACAGCATTTGTGGCGTAATGTTGATTACCACAAAAATTAATTTAGACATGTCTCTCCTTTTCTTTAAAAATTTTAAAAATCAAGGTTGCAGTGAGGCACTTGCAGTATAATGGAAGTGAATGGGGCCAATTTTTAGAGGGTTTAAAAGGCAGAAATGTGAATCTTATAATTTTATAAAAGCACTTACATTAATTCTGTTAAAACTCATGTATCATTTGAGCTGTAAAGTTGTTTTCACAGTTGTTTTAGGGTTTGTTGAAAAATTGCCTATAGCTTTACACAGAAAAGGTTAGTAAGGGGTTTTATCACACTAAAATTATTAAAACACATATTGTTTGTCTTGTGGCTTTGAAAGTGTCTTTTAATGTTTTTCCATTGTAAGTGCCTCACTGTAACCTCGATTTTTTTCTTTTTTTTAAACCTCTAACATTACAATAGATATGCAGATTATCCCAAGAACACAAAATACAATAAAGAATAGAGAAAGAATAAATACTACACAGAAAGAAGAACATATTTTGATAAATTAGTCAAAAGTACAGTGAAATTTAAACAGGATAAAAAGATCCACTCAAATGCAGGTTGGCTTTTTAGTGGTCTTAAATGGTACAGTGATTTTTGTAATTTGCCATCAAGAAATTTCTTACTATATGCAACACTATTATGAGGCAAATACTGTGAGTGTACCATGGGGTCTGTTTGCTAGCTCATAAAACTCTTTTCATCATGTGAAAAGAAATGACATATGATTATACAGTATGCATATATCAATACAATCTCTTGATCTCTTCAATTTACTCAAAAGTATGTATAGAGTGAAGAGCCAAAACATCATGACCACATGCCTAATATGCTGTTGGTCCTATGCGTGCCACCAAAACAGCGCCGTCCTGCAGAGGCATGGACTCTACATGACCCCTGAAGGTGTCCTGTGCCATACAACTGCATGATTCATCCCCTATGTGCAGAGGCACCATTGAATTTATGGTGAACTTGTTGGAGAACTATTTTGTATAACTTTAGCAATTTTTCAAACTAAACCTTGAATATGAGGTAATCAGACCACTTTTCTCCATGTTTGACAGTGGCAAAAGAAGTGCTTGTATAGTCATTAACTTGAAGTGACATCAGCTGCACAGCTGCCATTCTATCATCTCCACAATGGGTTGCCAATTGTCCCATATTAGCAAGGACGTCTCGTATTGTGGCCAAAATAACGTCCCATATGGGAAGCCTAGTGTCCCGTATTGTAGAGCCTACACACTCGAGGGGGATGCTATTGCGTTCACCATGAAAATCCTTGTCTAAACTTTTGCAGGACCACTGATTACATCACATTACTTCACCTGCTTTGTAGGAGCTGGTCTGAGTGCACTGCAGGTCGATGAAGGTTAAAATTCATTTTGAGTGCTCACATACACAGATGAGCCAAAACAGTACGACCACCTGCCTAATATGCTGTTGGTCCTCTGCATGCCACCAAAACACTCTGCCATCAGGGAATACCATTGCCATGAAGGGGTGTACCTGGTCTGCAACGATGTTTAGGTAGTTGGCACGTGTCAAATTGACGTCCACATGAATGGCCGGACCCAGGGTTTCTCAGCAGAACATTGCCAGAGAATCACACTCCCTCCAACGGCTTGTGGTCTTCCCACAGTGCATCCTGGTGCCATCACTTACCCAGTTAAACGGCACTCACGTACACGGCCATTCATATGATGTCAAAGAAAACGGGACTCATCGGACCAAACGACCTTCTTCCACTGCTCCAAGACGGGATAGCCTTCGTTGCCCTCGCACATCGATGAGCCTTGGGTGCCCAACACCCTGTCAGCTGCAATACGTAAAAGTCCCCTACACATCAGTTGTTTTTCCTCACTTATTGTGTGGTCACTGTCGTGACAGATTCCCCATAACAGCCACAGCTGAGTCAACGATTTCTCGGAAGCGCAAAGTTCTAATTCCAAAAATAGACAATTAATACAGAGTAACAAAGCCGAGGTGGTCCATAGAGCATCTAAAATTACACTTCAGAATCATACATTTTTTATACAGTTTTGTTCCCCCTTTTCTCTTTGAGTGATGGCCTCTTCATCCAATGAAATCATCTTATGCCTCCCTAGTTTCATCTTCGCCGTCTCCCTTCTAAGCTGGTCACCCTTGGCCCCAACGTGCTTCAATGATGGCAAAAGCATGTCTATTCCATTTTCTATGTATAAAACACTGTAATCACTTCATATGGTTACATATTTTATATTTACTAACTATCCTTACTTCCTGCATACATTTTATTAGTATATTAAATGATTTCCCTTATTACAGTTGGTTACACATATTCCTAAAAATGGACAGTTGTATGTCTGCCACATACCTGTTTCATCTCAATTCTAGCACTAATTAGCGCACATATATCATCTGCCTTTTTTGGACACCAGGCAGTTCCTGTTTCTGACCTTAAGTCATCTTTTTAATATCCACATGCACACCTCCCTTTAAGTCAATTAAAGTTGAACAAATAGAGGCTGTCCACATACATGTTTTTCATGTAATTTCTTGCACTAATTAACACACATATACAGGTGCATCTCAATAAATTAGAATGTCGTGGAAAAGTTCATTTATTTCAGTAATTCAACTCAAATTGTGAAACTCGTATATTAAATAAATTCAATGCACACAGACTGAAGTAGTTTAAGTCTTTGGTTCTTTTAATTGTGATGATTTTGGCTCACATTTAACAAAAACCCACCAATTCACTATCTCAAAAAATTAGAATACATCATAAGACCAATAAGAAAAGTGAATTGTTGGCCTTCTGGAAAGTATGTTCATTTACTGTATATGTACTCAATACTTGGTAGGGGCTCCTTTTTGTTTTAATTACTGCCTCAATTCGGCGTGGCATGGAGGTGATCAGTTTGTGGCACTGCTGAGGTGGTATGGAAGCCCAGGTTTCTTTGACAGTGGCCTTCAGCTCATCTGCATTTTTTGGTCTCTTGTTTCTCATTTTCCTCTTGACAATACCCCATAGATTCTCTATGGGGTTCAGGTCTGGTGAGTTTGCTGGCCAGTCAAGCACACCAACACCATGGTCATTTAACCAACTTTTGGTGCTTTTGGCAGTGTGGGCAGGTGCCAAATCCTGCTGGAAAATGAAATCAGCATCCTTAAAAAGCTGGTCAGCAGAAGGAAGCATGAAGTGCTCCAAAATTTCTTGGTAAACGGGTGCAGTGACTTTGGTTTTCAAAAAACACAATGGACCAACACCAGCAGATGACATTGCACCCCAAATCATCACAGACTGTGGAAACTTAACACTGGACTTCAAGCAACTTGGGCTATGAGCTTCTCCACCCTTCCTCCAGACTCTAGGACCTTGGTTTCCAAATGAAATACAAAACTTGCTCTCATCTGAAAAGAGGACTTTGGACCACTGGGCAACAGTCCAGTTCTTCTTCTCCTTAGCCCAGGTAAGACGCCTCCGACGTTGTCTGTGGTTCAGGAGTGGCTTAACAAGAGGAATACGACAACTGTAGCCAAATTCCTTGACGCGTCTGTGTGTGGTGGCTCTTGATGCCTTGACCCCAGCCTCAGTCCATTCCTTGTGAAGTTCACCCAAATTCTTGAATCGATTTTGCTTGACAATCCTCATAAGACTGCGGTTCTCTCGGCTGGTTGTGCATCTTTTTCTTCCACACTTTTTCCTTCCACTCAACTTTCTGTTAACATGCTTGGATACAGCACTCTGTGAACAGCCAGCTTCTTTGGCAATGAATGTTTGTGGCTTACCCTCCTTGTGAAGGGTGTCAATGATTGTCTTCTGGACAACTGTCAGATCAGCAGTCTTCCCCATGATTGTGTAGCCTAGTTAACCAAACTGAGAGACCATTTTGAAGGCTCAGGAAAACTTTGCAGGTGTTTTGAGTTGATTAGCTGATTGGCATGTCACCATATTCTAATTTTTTGAGATAGTGAATTGGTGGGTTTTTGTTAAATGTGAGCCAAAATCATCACAATTAAAAGAACCAAAGACTTAAACTACTTCAGTCTGTGTGCATTGAATTTATTTAATACACGAGTTTCACAATTTGAGTTGAATTACTGAAATAAATGAACTTTTCCACGACATTCTAATTTATTGAGATGCACCTGTATCATCTGCCTTTTTTGGACACCAGCTTTGCTCATAAAATTATCCTTTTAGTATCCTCACACACGTCTCCCTTTGGGTCATACAAAGTTTGACAGAAAGAGACTGTAATTCTCCCTAGAGAAGCCAAGCTTAATTTTTCCATTGATTTGCACTTTGATTATTAAACTGAGTAAATGATAATTAAATCAATAAATGAATGATTAAATATCTAACATACTGAATAACATTCATAATGCCGTTATTCATAGTACATTGATTACACATTGTCATTTTTAGATCATTGCATATTGCATACATATTAATTCAATTATCAAAAATGGATTAACTGAATGATTAAATAAAAATATTCCATATCACTAGGGAGCACCTACACAAATGCAGTTCTAACTAAATTAGGTCTGATCTGATTGGCTTAAAAATGAAACTGACACTGAAGTGAAAAATAGCCCAATTTAAAGTCACAGTTCACCCAAAAAAAAAAAAAAAAAACTCACCCTCATGCCATCCCAGATATGTATGACTTTTTCTTATGCTTTCTACTATAAAGTCTCCAACCTGCCCAGTAGGTGGCGATATGCACAAAGAATGTGAAAAAGAAAATGGAGATTTATAGTAAAAAAAAAAGGACTTAAGTATTGATTTGTTTCTCACCTACACCTATCATATCACTTCAGAATAGTTTGATTGAACCACTTAAGTTGTATGGATTACATTTATGTTGTCTTTATATGGTTTTTGGAACTTTAAAATTATGGCCACCATTCACTTACATTGTATGGACCTACAGAGCGGAGATATTCTTCTAAAACTCTTTGTGTTTAGCAGAAGAAAGTCATACACATCTGGGATGGCATGAGGGTGAGTAAATGATGAGCAAATGTAAATTTTTGGGTGAACTACCCTTTTAAAAAGAAAAAGTCAAAAGTGGAACAAAAAGTTAAAATTGGTATTAAAGAGTGGTACATGTTCACACTTCAGGAAATCCCTTTAAATTAGTATATTCTCAAAACATGAGCCAAACCCTTTAAAATAAGCAGAGTTGAGTCGATCATTTATTTAAAAAAGCTGCAACATTTTAGTTCTAATATTACCAAAGGTTTCACACAATAACCAAAATCTACAAATATCTTTCAAACAAACCATATTTTTAAGGGAAACAGTTAAAAAGATTAGCTTAACTTTCATTCAATATTATAAAGTAGATTGTTTTTTTTTTTTGTTTATTTTTTTTTTTTTTTTTTACAAAACTGCACCACCTATGTGCATGCATCAGGCCTAAAAATTAAAAACTAAAACTGCAAGTTTTGAAAAACATAATACAACCAACAATATTTCAGATTCCTGTTTCACTGACATACGCGCAAGTATAAAAGGTTATGTACAAAAAAAGTGAGGGACAAAAAACTACTATGACTCAAGGTTGTTATCAGGAGAAAGAGTGAAGTTTGTGGAGAAGACATGATGTGAGGACTTAAGTTAAATCAGCTAAAATCTGAGGTGGATTCAGATATGACCAGCAGATCAAATCAGCTCTGTGTGCATAGTCACAACATGAATAAAAGGCCTCGGAGGCAGAATTATAACCTTTTGGCACACATTCATAACATTCTCGGCTGTTTTTGTTTTTTCTGTAAAGGTTACATTTGATTGGTCATATGTGACAGATTTACACTTTATACTAAACACATAGAAGTCATGTTTGCCACCTTTTGAACAAAATTGCGTTCTAAGGAAAACAACATTGCTGGTATTCAGATCCACTTGGCTAAAAAATGTAAATAAATGATGAAAAAGGCCCCTTGAATCATTAGAATAAACAATCAAGATACATACAAAGTCTTAAAACATTCACAACAGATACAAAACTCAAGGGCAATAGGAGAGTTACAAACATCCACCTCACAAGCTCTTCTGACCTGGATGCCCAGTTTTACACGGCAAGAAAAACAATAAAGCACTTGATTGTTCTCTTGTGATCTGTATACACTTTTAGAGATTTATGTGTAGTGTTTATCGCACTTATTAGGACAGTTTGTGAGAACTGCAGGTGTTTCGAAATAATAGTAGCATGTTTGTTCATCTGTTGAAGTCATCCGTGTTATGGTGCCTAGAATTGCTTGTAAATTGTTTTATATTGTGCAGTAACCCCTCAAAACCAGTAGTGACCAATATGTGAAAATAGTATTTGATACATGTAAAAAGTTATTCACAGCTAAAATGCATAAAAGTTAGTGAGTCTCATAGATTGAAGGCTGTTCGCTAAAAGTAAAAAAGCACAAACAGTCATTTAAAAAGATGTGAGTGATATCTAAAAGTAAGAGTGGTTCTCCCCCCCGTCTTTCTATTGCTCTCTCCTGCCCTTATTATGGATTGTTCTCAGTCTCTCCTTCACTCGAGTCCTCTGTATTTCCTCTTGCTGTCATTCTCACCACGCTTTTGTTTTTCTCAAACAGAGGTTTCCGACTGAAGCCGCATCACGAACTTGTGGCTCTTGGGATCGATAAACTCCTCCCCTAGGTTGAGGAAAGGGAGGGGTGTCACTGTGACAACCAGAGCGAAATCAAGACGACGGAGGGAGAACACCAGTCCCTGACGCAGCGCTGACGTCACGGGCTCCTCGCTCACCAGAGTCCACTGGCGCCCTCTACCATTCTCTCGCTGGTACTGCATTGTTGGGCCAGGGGTGAGGTATCGCTCGAGAAAAGCCTGATGGATAGATGGAGAGATTTATGTTTAAATTTTATGTAAATGTTACATATGCAAGAACATGTTATACACAGTGCTAACCGATTCAAATAAAGAAACATAAAATATACATTTATTTAATAAAAAGAGGATTAATGGTTGGTCTAAGTACACTTGACAGCAAAATATTCTATGAAAACAAAGGCTATGTTCAGAATGGAATGTGAATGTTTAACATCCAACTATTATTATGCAAATGTAACATTCTTGCTTAAGAAAACCTAGATTTTCTAGATTTTGGCATACAATTCAAAATCCGTATTAAGGTCATGGAAACAGTTTATTTGCACGCGCTTCTGCTCCTCAAAGCAATTCTTTTTTTCAATTAGTTAAAAAATAGCTGGTCGTCTGAATATGCTCAAACATTTCTCACTGGGTTCAGAGCCACTTCTATGAGGCACAAGAGAGACTAACCCTAAGCCCACATGATTCCCTGTTTCTCTTACTGAGACGCTGGGTTTCTCACACGCATTTGGGGCAGTTGAATTGCAACATGCGTATCGCTACACACCGATGAGCCAAAACATTATGACCACCTCCCTCATATGCTGTTGGTCCTCCATGTGCCGGCAAAACCCCATCGACCCACCGAGGCATGGACTCTACAAGACCCCTGAACGTGTCCTGTGGTATCTGGCACCAAGACATTAACAGCAGATCCTTCAAGTCCTGTAAGTTGCAAGGTGGAGTCGCCATGGATCGGACTTGTTGGCCCAGCACATCCCACAGATGCTCAATCGGATTGAGATCTGGGGAATTTGGAGGCCAGGGCAACACCTTGAACTCTTCATCATGTTCCTCAAACTATTCACAAACAATGTGTGCAGTGTGGCAAGATGCACTGTCCTGCTGAAAGAGGCCACTGCCATCAGGGAATACCATTGCCATGAAGGGGTGTACCTGGTCTGCAATGATGTTTAGGCAGGTGGCACGTGTCAAATTGACATCCACATGAATGGCCGGACCCAGGGTTTCCCAGCAGAACATTGCCCAGAGCATCACACTTCCTCCACTGGCTTGTCGTCTTCCCATAGTGCATCCTGGTGCCATCACTTACTCAAGTAAACAGCACATACGTACAAGGCTGTCCACGTGATCTTAAAGAAAATGGGACTCATCGGACCCAGGCGACCGTCTTCCACTGCTCCAAGGTCCAGTTCCAATGCTTGCGTGCCCGTTGTAGGTGCTTTCGACAGTGGACAGGGGTCATCACTCTGACCAGTCTGCACTACGCAGCCCCAGACGCAGCAGGATGCGATTGCACTGTGTGTTGACACATTTCTCGGTAACCAAAATTTTCTGTGACTTGTGCCACAGTAGGCCTTCTGTTGGTTTGGAACAGACGTGATAGCCTTCGTTGCCCTCGTGCGTCGATGAGCCTTGGGCGCCCAATACCCTGTTGCCAGTATGTGGTTTGTCCCTCTGCCTACTATTTCTTATTAACAGAATGTAAAACAGTATGCAATGTGCAACAAAACATTTAAAACACTTTCAACAGTATTGAAAATGTTGTCACATGACCTCGCTTCTCTGCATGTTGAATACAGCAAGTAGCATTCAGTTATTTCAGCAACACATACTATTGTATATCTTAAATTAAATTTAACAGTTCAATCAAATAATAAGTACAAGATGGTACTTATTCCTGGTCATTTGTCATACTGAAAATGGATGGTCAAGAACATTGCATTGTAGGATTGTAGGTTTTTCAAAAGGTCATCTGGGAATTCAATTAATTTTCTGAAATATACTTATTCATACTGCATAAATACAAATGGTAACAATTGTGGTATGCTATTCAGAATAAAGCCCTATTCCGACCATAGCCAAAAGTTGTCAAGTCATTCACCTTGGGTGTCATGTTGTGAGTAATGCAGAACTGCAGGTGAGCGATGATGCTCTCCATACTGTGGTACGGCTGCTGTCGTGTCGTACGAAGGTATTTCTGCATGGCTCGTGCCATGGGGGCAAAAATGGCTTGTGCTGCCTCCCGAGGGTCCATCACCTCACGAGGGTGCTTGGGCGACGTTGCCGCCTCATCATCCTGAAGCCTTTTGATATGTGTGAATGCCTCCTCTACTGCCACCACCAGTCTAGAAGGAGAAAATTCAACAACTATTAGCAAAAACTATTTTCATTAATGATTATTTAGAAATGTGTGGCATGCACGGAGATGCTCAGTGACGTTACTTTACAGTAGCGAAAAATGCGTTTATAAGCTAAAGCGGAAAAAACAACCAAATTTTTCTGGCGCACAGGAGCACTTTATAAACACTTCAAAGAAGATCATAAGCATACAGTTTAATGTGGACCAACTGCTGTGTCAGGTGCATTGACAGAGTGCTTGTGCTGTTTGATGTGCTTGAGAGTTTACCTACAATTTAATGTTATGTTTTACTGTTAAAGCGTGAGAGTGAATCTGCACTGTGCGGGAGAAAGCTTACAGATGATGGTACAATATTAGACTACATTATATAATGCTGAATATAATGTATAATAATGCTATGAGGAAATATATTTGATGGTCCTGATAATGCCTAATGTAATGTCTGATTTCAACAGTAATATATATATATATATATATATATATATATATATATATATATATATATATATATATATATATATATAAACATTCTAAATTAACTTTTATTTATTCAGGCTTTATATTGTGGGAGTATCGAATCATGTATTGAATAATTAAATTTCAATAAAATACAGTTAATACATGGTTTTATCATATTAATAAAAAATAAAATAAAAAATAAAAAAAATTTTAAATATTAACCGATTATCAAAATAATTGTTAGTTGCAGCTCCACACAACAGCAAGATCAAATTTAAGATGATCAGGAAATTCCTGGTAACACACGCATGGGTGAATCACACATTTCATAACAATTCGGCACAGTAAAAATTACTCCAATTGAATGATTTTTATTGAAAAAACTTTGCAATTCAAATAATATATCCTCATCTTATTTGTATTACACTAATGAGATGTTTTTTTTAATAACAATGAGAAAAACTGGGATAGAAATCTGCTAAATTGGTATGAAATGATGCCGCCTTCACGTGCTATCGGAATTATCGTAAATACGAGTTTCCCACTCGGAAGTTGCACATGAAAGACTCCTCAAGTCGTAATTACGGCTGGGAAACTCAGAGATAATTTTGATACCCGAGTTTCCGAGATGGGAGGAGTCCTAAACTTTCAACATGGCAGTGGAGAGTACAGTTTCTGTTTTGCATGACAAGTCTTGTTAATTTTTCTAAATACAGAGCTGGTCATATTCATTTATGTATATCAGCAACCATTCTATGCATGTTATACATTTTTACACCGTGAAAATAGCTTGTATTTGACCAAATTCCATTATAGTCAGCAAGCTAACTGCGTATATGTATTATGGTGTCAGAATAAAAGTTCCTCAAGAAATATGTATGAATGATCCTGGCGTTGTCCATGCTTCCTGTTCTTTCCGACAACAAAGCACTTGAACATGACGTACTCGTAATTACCACTTCAGAAGTGGAAGTAGGATAATTCTGATAGTAACAACACAAATTGCAAAAGTCTAAAAAATATTCTTAATTTTTTTCAAGCAGAATTTTATGAAGATTTGATGATTTTGCGGTAAAATTTCTTGACAGGTTTCATTAAATTCATACTCCTTTATCAAGAAATACTTCAAATGTTTTTCAGGACTCTTACCTGGCCTTGCGCTTTCGAATTCTGCGGTCCATCTCTGCCTCTTCATAGTAGTACTCATTATGAGAGTTGTCTCTTCTGCGTGCAGCGGCAGCGATCATTGCACGAGACTGACCAGTCGAGTTATTGGTGCTGTTCTCTGGGGAGGAACAATAAACAAACCAAATAAGAACCACTGGGAAATTTGCACATAAATCTAACAATTAGTGCTTTGAATTGTTTTTATCAGCTTGAAAGATACATTTTGAGAAGTATACCAAGAAAAGAGAGAGAGAAAGCAAGCCAAAAAAATACTTTTAAAAACAGAACCAAAGCATAACAAAATGCACAAAACCAACTTAAAGGTTCACAGTAATTTTTTCCTAATTTAAAAAGTTTTACTTCTAAAGAAATGAATAGTAATTTTGAAACATAAGTATAAAATTCTGACCACTCATGTGAGATGAAGAGTTCAGTCATATCAGTAACCTTATAAAAGTTATTTTATTCTACATGGAGCAGGGGCGCCTCATGGAAGTAGCCATGTTAGCATCACATGACCAGCTGAATACTTCTTGCTTAATCTCTGTTACTGCCCTGGTATTGGACACTTTCATTTGTGGATTAAATTAATCCTGGTTCACTGTGCATAGTGAATTTCTAAAATGGCATTGGTAACTGGAAACTACTGTGTTTGAATGATGCAGCATCCAGGCCACTAGGTGTCAGTGTAAGCCACTTCGACATTCAAAAAAATTACTGAGAGCACATTTAAATGGTAAAAGATTATGAGAAAGGAGTTATGTACCTTCTCCCAGTGAGTACACCTTGAATCCAGACATCTTTTTAGACAGGATAGACTTGGGTAGGTTGAGTAAAGCAGGGTTGTAAACAGAGAAATCGGTATAGTAGTGATCGAGGACCCACACTGCTGCCCGCTGGATACTGAGAACAAAACACACAAGTTCTGCTGTCAACAACTTCACAATCTTTTTTGACACCATTGCCTTATTTACAGCTTTAGTCCGGTTATAGTCTCCATTATCAACTCATTTTGATTCAAATACAAAGAGAAGGCTCTTAGGTAAGCTTCAAAATTATCAGAATCTTGCAAAATAACATTCAAAGTGTAAACAACTGCATACCAAAAAGAAAAGTAAAACATCAAGAAACAGTTACAAATGGGGGCCTGGGTAGCACAGCGAGTGTTGACGCTGACTACCACCCCTGGAGTCGTGAGTTAGAATCCAGAGTGACTCCAGCCAGGTCTCCTAAGCAACCAAATTGGCCGGTTGCTAGGGAGGGTAGTCACATGGGGTAACCACCTTGTGGTCGCGATTAGTGGTTCTCGCTCTCAATGGGGTGCATGGTAAGTTGTGTGTGGATCGCGTGCTGGGAGTCTCGCGGTGTCATGCACAACGAGCTATGTGATAAGATGTGCAGATTGAGGGTCTCAGAAGCGGAGGCAACTGGGACTTGTCCTCCGCCACCCGGATCGAGGCGAGTAACCGCGCCACCACGAGGACCTACTAAGTAGTGGGAACTGGGCATTCCAAATTGGGAGAAAAGCAGATAAAAATAAATAAAATAAAAAAAATAAAAAAACAGTTACAAACAACTTAACTAAGATTTATGATCCAAAAAACAGTATTTATTAAACTCATTTAAAATTGAATGGTAAAGTTTAATATTAACTATTTGCACCAACTAAATAAGTTAATTATAACAACAAAGAGATTGTGCAGGTGTCTAGTATAGGGCTGCAACCAAAAGTTATTACGAAAACCGACTAATCTTTGATTATTTCTCCGATTAATCAGATAGTCTAATTAAATTTCCTGTATTTTATTAAAATAAAACCATATGCTTCTCAGTTTAGAAGCAGCAGGACAAGTTAAATCACCCAATGATTAATGATAATAAAGAAAAACAAAACCACAATTATAAGTGTTAGCCTAACGGGTAAGAGGTAGAATGTTGTAAAGGTATATAAGTGTCAAGTTTAAAATGTCTTTCATGGATTATATTCTTTCTTCCATTAAATCGCACATGTAACTAAATTCGACACAACGATTTTAAAATATTACTTCAGGATCAATGTATTTGAATTGGCAGGATTGGTAATCTATCCATCGAGAAAACGAGTGAATCGTTACACCTTTAGCGTCAACTAAGCGTTAATGAAATTCATTTTCCAAAACACACAGCCCTAAACTATGACACCAACAGATATACCAACTTACCTAAGGTGGCCCACATTGTAGAAGCGGCTAGCGCCATCCGTGGTGCGCACCACTTTGAGGCAAAAGGCCGGCCTGAGGTGCCTCACTTCTAGAAGCACTAGTGCCAAATACTGAATAAACAACAGCGCGTCCACCAGCGACACCGCATATCCCACAATGCCCCTATAATCTCGCTCTCTCGGCTCCAGCACCCTCACCCCATAGAAAAGCCAATAGGACGCCACAAAAAGGAACACCAGTGCCATCAGGAGGCAGCGGAACACAAAGAAGCGTGGGAGCGTGGCGCGAGAGGGGCGGAGGAACAGAGCCCAGGAGGAGATTAGGAGGACGAGGAGTTTGAAGGCGAGGGAGACATAAAGACCCTCGCACGGGGTCCCGCAGGGCTCTAGCGAATCACGCCATAGCAGCTGAGGCAACAGGAGGAAGGCGAGGGGCGTCAGAAGAGCAAAGAGACCCAAAATGCCACTCAGGATTGGCCCAGCGAAACGACGACACTCCAAGGGCGAGGAGTCCTCCAGTTCTTTAGAGGCCCGAGTGAGGTCCTCATTTGAGACGCTGTGCTCAGAAGTTCCTGTGACAACGGTGGTGGTCTCGCCCCAGTTATCATCCTGAGGGACAACGAAGAGAGAGCGAGTATGAGTGAGAGTAAAAGAGTGACATTAACAAGTTCACCATCTTGACGTATCCCAATGGTAAAAATTATTTTAAAATCATTATTTGATAACATTTTATTGATAAAATTGGGTGAGTAGTTGACACAAAAATGAAAATTCTCTCTTTACTCACACTCTTGTTACTTGAACCCTGTATCCTGGCCACTCTCATATATATAATAAAGGTTGAGGCTATAAAGCTCCAAAATCACAAAAGAACATCACAAAAGTATTGTAAAAAGTAGGACTGAGATGCAAACTATGGCCATGGCATGCATTTAAGGTGTAATTTTACAGAATGCGAAGAATGCGCAAAGATGAAATGCTTCTGGAGTGCTTGATGTATGGATTACTCCATACTAGAGTTTGAACGATAGTGGATTTTGCCGATACGTTAACTAAGGCGGTGGAAAACGCAGATAACCAATTAATCAGCCAATAATTTTTAAAATAGATTCATAGAATGTTAGAACATTTTCTTTGTTGGCACAGACATAGAGGCCAGAGTACAAAATGAATAAAATCCCAGGTGTAGTTTATTTTTCAACCAAAATCCCAATAATAATCAGAAAAAAAAGAAAAGACTGGGTTCAAAACCTGGGACTTTTAACACAAAACAAGCCTGAAACACACCGGGTACTCTTATTTTTAAATTACTTGAGACTTGGCTCTGTTACAATGCTCTATATTTTATACTTGCCAAATTAAGTTTTATTTAGCCTATATATTATTCTCTTTATTCACAATTTATGTGGAGACGATGTATGTGCTGACGAGGGACATTTCCATACAGTCACATTTTTCTTTGCATGCCCTCACTTCAATTTAAAAAACGTAATTATCAGAGGAGTGCAGAGAAATAATAAAAAAATATCGGCAACTACCGGCATAGATTTTTGTCGATAAACAATAGTTCCAAAAAGCAACAATCGGCACAGATTAATCGGTAAAACCAATTTATTGGTTTACCTCTACTCCATACATGTATGTACAGCCAGGGTTGGGGAGTAACAGAATACATGTAATGGGATTACATATTTAAAATACAAAATATAAGTAACTGTATTCCACTACAGCTACAATTTAAATAATAGGTAATTAGAATTATTTTGATTACTGAAGAGATTACTTTGCATTTTATTGTCATTTGTTTCATTTAATATTTAGTCCTTTCAGATGGAAAACATTTATACATATAAATGATGTGATCCAAAGTGCATTTGAACAGCAGTGAAACACTTTCTTATGATGTGTTACATTCATACGAGCAGACAGAGAAGTAAGTTTGAAGTAAGTTTGGAGCAGAAAGAAAGAAAGAAATCTTGTGTAAACTGTCAGCTTTACGCTGAGCTAAAATGCTATTTCTAGCCATTTTACATGCACATGTTACAAGGCATGATCATATTTTTTTATCAAGA
Source organism: Myxocyprinus asiaticus (assembly GCF_019703515.2). Taxonomy (NCBI): domain Eukaryota; kingdom Metazoa; phylum Chordata; class Actinopteri; order Cypriniformes; family Catostomidae; genus Myxocyprinus; species Myxocyprinus asiaticus. Next base: position 61,627,093 of record NC_059345.1, on the reverse strand, counting down.
TAATTCATGTTGGATCATAATTTCTTTTTTTCTAGTAAGACCTTTGATATTAGGGCAAAAATCGTATTCTTGATAATATATTTTTTTTATTGTTTTACTGTAAAAATATCTAAAAATCCTTAAAACAAAATCAATTTGATTTATCTTGTTTTAGAAACAACACTGCATAAGATATTTAGGTTTTGCAGAGAATATATTTTTAACATGTGTATTTTGTCTTACTGTACTGGCAGAGTTTTTATAGTCAAAACAAGTGAAAAAAAACCTACCAGTGCTGAAGAAGTAATCCAAATTATTTAGAATACGTTACTGACCTTGAGTAATCTTACAGAATACATTACAAATTACATTTTACAGCATGTAATCTGTAGTGGAATACATTTCAAAAGTAACCCTCCCAACCCTGTATACAGCACTGTATACACTTTATACTAGGGCTGTGAATCAATTAAAAATTGTTCTGTGATTAATTGCAATTAATCATGCTACATTAAAACAAACATTAAAATATAATTATAAATATATTTCCTTTATACTTTGTCTCAAAAAACTCGCAAGAAATTGGTTAGTCATCATTGATTTTAATTGAGTTAATGGAGTTAATGTGAGGAAGCCTGGGTAGCTCAGCATGTATTGACGCTGACTACCACCACTGGATTTGCGAGTTCAAATCCAGGGTGTGCCGAGTGACTCTAACCAGGTCTCCTAAGCAACCAAACTGGCCCGGTTGCTAGGGAGGGTAGAGTCACATTGGGTAACCTCCTCGTGGTCACGATTAGTGGTTCTCGCTCTCAATGGGGTGCGTGATAAGTTGTGCGTGGACACGGAGAGTAGCATATGCCTCCACATGCTGGGAGTCTCCGCTGTGTCATGCACAACAAGCCACGTTATAAAATGCACGGACTGACGGTCTCAGAAGTGGAGGCAATCCGGATTAAGGTGAGTAACCGCGCCACCACGAGGACCTACTAAGCAGTGGGGACTGGGCATTCCAAATTGGGAAGAAAAGGGGATAAAAATAATAAAAAACAAAAGAAAGCAATAGATTTAATGTGACACATTTTTATAGGTATCATTTTTTTTATTTATTTATTTTTTTTTTTATAAAAGTACATGTTTAAATGCCATAATATCAGTTGACATGCTGTAATTAAAATTTGGGCAAAATCTTCTGGCATTTTCCTGATAATAGGGTCAAATGGGCAGATTAAAAATGTTATCAAGATTTATCAGCAAGATAAATGGTGTACATTGCAAATGCTTTAATTAGACACTATACATACAGATATACAACAAAATGAATGCTGAATTTAAAATCTAACTATTATATTCTGGCTGCCGTTCAGTCTCTATCGTGTACACGCTGGGTCTCTTTTACGCAGTTTCCCTTTTGACAGTGAGTGAGCGTTTTCTGGTGATGCGAAGAGATACGGCAGCACTCCCACACCTGACTCACCACTTGCGAATGAAGTCTCCATCCTCTGTACAGTAAATCCACTCCCGTGTTTATTATGTGTCGCGTATGATGAATAAGCATGCGTTGCTCCACACAATCAGTTTCTGTGCTAGAATGTGCAGTCGAGTCGAGCGTTTACCTACTGGACATTTTTATATGGCAATTTTAGCCACAGGAAGTGGAGAAAACATTAGTGAAGTTTAGGAAGTAAAAAAAAAAAAAAGGATACTGCATTAACTGTGTTAATTTTAGCATGTTAAACAGCCAACTATTACTCGCAGAAATTAACGCATTAAATTTGTATGCCTGAGCCCAACTTTGTGTAATCACACTGTGGAAAAAAGGGTTCAATTCAGCTTTTGTGTTCCATGGAAGAAAGTCATACAGATTTGAACTGACATGAATGTGAGTAAATGCCTATTCTAATTTTTAGGTCAACTATTCCTTTTACTATAACATTACTCATCCACTTTCACAGCATGAAGCAGTAAATCTGCATCAGCAGACGGAATCCATGACCATCTGAATGGTCTCTCTAATAATCCTACACAGTTTGTACCAACCCTGTCATCTCCACGAGTGGACTCTGCATCTAGCAGGGGTTCTCCTGGTGCCTGAATGGTGACTGACTTGTCTCCTCTGCTACTGCTGTCTCTGCTTTTAGAGCGATGTCTGTCTCTCCTTTCCCTAAACAACAAAACAAATGAGAAGTTAGGCCATATAACATGACACAGATCTTAAAAATTGTCTCATAAGCAACAAATATCCCATGAAAAGGTGTTTACAAAGACTTTTATCCCACTTATTATACAGCTACTTCCCACACAAATTAATAAAGGTTCAGGAAATACTAGTATAAGTTTTAAAAAAAAATTTAATGTGAGAAGAAAAAGCACAATGTAAAACAAGCATGGGTGGTGCCAGGGCTAGGCTTCTGGGGCTTAAGCCAAGAATGCTTTCCATAAAGCCCCGAATACTTATCATCTTGTAGTGATGTCAACAATATGATAAGTGCTTCTGTATCAAGTTAATACTAAATCATTTTATACATTTTAATATTTTAACCCTATATTTTAATATTAAGTAATATATATGTATAAATGAATGATATCTGCCTTTCTACAGTATCGATAACACCAAATAACAGCATAATCGATATAACACCAAAGTACAGAAGCGCTGGCAGCTCCTTTCCAGCACTTTATGTATGCGTGCGTATGCAAGACTTCTTATTTTTGAGAAAATAATTAGTTTTCATTTATAAACAATTTAATTCACTGACTGGAATTTCCAAATATAGCCATTATAATATGGTTATTTAATATATAAACCAATTTTTATTGATTTTCCAGAAAACTTTTACTTTGTGATTTATACCACAAAATTAGTTTGTTTACAAAATATAATAAGGAAATTTATGGATGTTCATTCAAATGTTGATGTAATAACTATTGCTAAATATGCACGTTATGTGAGCCTGTTTTGTTTAAGCCAGTATAGACCTTTGCCATTTGTTTGATACATGGCTTATTGGATAACCAGCTAATGCTGCCAGCCAAAATTTGCATCCCTAATGTAAAGTGTATTATATTTCATCAAAGAATGGCCCCATGTATCCACAGAGGTCTGGGCTAAGCCCCAAATGTCCACTGACCCTAGAACCACCCCTGGATACTAGGGATGGGCATTTTGTCTACTCGAGTACTCCGACTAATTACTCGAGTACTCGTCGAGTACTTGAGGGGCAATGACATGTTCATAACTTTAGACGTTTGTCAGACATGTTATTATATATATAGCTGCTGCATTGTGTATTGTCTACTCATCATTATGGCTGTTATAAAATAAAATGTTACAAAATGTACAAAAGATTGCATAATCAAAATATAATGCATCATATTTTGTCATTATGTGAAGATTCACTGCCCAGCTCGGAAAGAATATGCAGAACTCTCGTCTGTCTGTTCTTCCTTCAGGTTACCGTAGTAATCTTTGTAAGCGTGCACCAGTTATTTTAGTGACTGTCTGAACCGTCTATTTTCAAATCACATTTGGCTTATCAGGAGACGCCATAACCATCGCGTTTTTAATATGCGTGTTAAGTTGAAGTTCAGTTTTGAAGACGCTGCATTCTGTTCCATTTAGCTGCGCTCTGTCAAAGTGTTTGAAACACTCGCCTGCTGTATATGCGTTGCTTCAGCGCGTTGAGTCCACTGCCATACTGCCTGGTGTGTGTAAGTGTGTGTGCGTGCGTCCAAGTGTTCTCTCTTGTGGGGAAAGCCTCGATGCTCCGTATTGTGTTTGCTGTGATTCATGAAGCATTCCATTCAACTCGGAGAGTCTGAATTTCCACCTTTCAACTGGGGAAAGTGCAACGGAATGACACTTTATATCGGACATCTAACTTAGAAACTCGTGCAGAAATCTTCATTCATTTCGTCGAGATGCAGGTGTGTGTTACATCATGAAAACATGACGCCACCCAGGGCAGGGAGGTTTACAGTCAGTGACAAACGTTCACTTTTATTAAATAATGTCCATTAACGAGTCAAAGTTCTTACATTACATGATAATAAAACGTGTTTAGCAAATGTTTTGCAGAGCCAGGTGTTCAAAACGGTTAATTACACTCTCTTTTGATTATTGTAAAGATAGCATTGCATATATCAGTTCGGGTGCTATGAGACGTCTCTGATTATCAATGTACCCCTCAAAATCACAACGTAATCAATCTCAAAATTAAAAATAAGCTCCTTCTTTGACAAGTTTGTGTTTAGATGTCAGGTAATTGTCACTGGATTTCGAATTAAGTGAAAAGTCACATCATGCATGATCACCACCAATCATCGTTTTCATGATCGATCATTGCTGCCATGTCCGAGTACCCGAGTACTCGTGCCCATACTTACTGGATACAAGAGTCAAGAAACACACTCAGCTATGTCGGACATCAGTCACAAACAAATAATTGCGATTATGATGATTAATTGTCTGTTTTATTGCTTTTACGATTATGACAATTAACTGTCATACAAATTGTCATACTTCTTAAGGCCCTGGTATACTCACTGCGAAGTTCTTTTTTGTTATTTGCTCAGAGCCAAAAAAAAAAAAAAAAAAAAAAAATTCCAAACAGCTGAACAGTATACTGTTTGATAACATTTCAGACACTGCCCAGACCGCTGTGGGAGGCATTAATATGAGGACGCACAAAACTACATGTAAAACCTTAACTAATGTGACATTAATATATGTTACCGATGACTTCATGCCTCATTCTATGAGAAGAGTTCACGAGATCAGTAAAAGATGCTGTTTTAATCACTCGATAATGATTTAAAATAATATATATGCAGTATATAATGTGTACTTTGTCATGTTTACATTCTGCATTCATGGTGCTAATGCGCTAACATGCTATACCCGGCCATAATATGCACCAGTTACACTCTGTTATTGTAATTTATGATGACACTGATACTACTGCAAAGATGGGTGTATGAAAGAGTGTTAATGGGCTAAATACAGACAAAAGAATGATGATAAGAGGCATATCTCACTTTGGGCAAATGTGTGAATGGCTTTTGGCTACAGACGACACATGAGTGAAGCAGTATTTAAGAGTGTTGAGTAGATTTAATTCCCTTTGTAGACTAAATAAACAAAAAAAAATTACTCTGGAAAGAAGCCATTCAGTCAGGTATGAGGGAACCGTCTGAACATGTTTAACCACTGAACAAACTTCACTAGTTTTTAAGGAAGGCAATGTTTTAACTGTGTCGAACATTAACACAATGTAGTTTGACATACACTAAATTGCCAAAAGTATTCGCTCATCTGCCTTCAGACACATATGAATTTAAGTGACATCCCATTCTTAATCCATAGGGTTTAATATGACGTCGGCCCACCCTTTGCAGCTATAACAGCTTCAACTCTTCTGGGAAGGCTTTCCACAAGGTTTAGGAGTGTGTTTATGGGAATTTTTGACCATTCTTCCAGAAGCGCATTTGTGAGGTCAGACACTGATGTTGGATGAGAAGGCCTGGCTCGCAGTCTTCGCTCTAATTCATCCCAAAGGTGCTCTATCGGGTTGAGGTCAGGACTCTGTGCAGGCCAGTCAAGTTCTTCCACACCAAACTCGCTCATCCATGTCTTTATGGACCTTGATTTGTGCACTGGTGCGCAGTCATGTTGGAACAGGAAGGGGCCATCCCCAAACTTTTCCCACAAAGTTGGGAGCATGGAGTTGTCCAAAATCTCTTGGTATGCTGAAGCATTCAGAGTTCCTTTCACTGGAACTAAGGGGCCAAGCCCAGCTCCTGAAAAACAACCCCACACCATAATCCCCCCTCCACCAAACTTCACAGTTGGCACAATGCAGTCAGACAAGTACCGTTCTCCTGGCAACCGCCAAACCCAGACTTGTCCATCAGACTGCCAGATGGAGAAGCGTGATTCGTCACTCCAGAGAACGCGTCTCCACTGCTCTAGAGTCCAGTGGCGGCGTGCTTTACACCACTGCATCCGACGCTTTGCATTGCACTTGGTGATGTATGGCTTGGATGCAGCTGCTCGGCCATGGAAACCCATTCCATGAAGCTCTCTACGCACTGTTCTTGAGCTAATCTGAAGGCCACATGAACTTTGGAGGTCTGTAGCGATTGACTCTGCAGAAAGTTGGCGACCTCTGCGCACTATGCGCCTCAGCACCCGCTGACCCCGCTCTGTCATTTTACGTGGCCTACAACTTCGTGGCTGAGTTGCTGTCATTCCCAATCGCTTCTACTTTGTTATAATACCACTGACAGTTGACTGTGGAATATTTAGTAGCGAGGAAATTTCACGACTGGACTTGTTGCACAGGTGGCATCCTATCACAGTACCACGCTGGAATTCACTGAGATCCTGAGAGCGGCCCATTCTTTCACAAATGTTTGTAGAAGCAGTCTGCATGCCTAGGTGCTTCATTTTATACACCTGTGGCCATGGAAGTGATTGGAACACCTGAATTCAATTATTTGGATGGGTGAGCGAATACTTTTGGCAATATAGTGTATATGTGGGGATATCTTGTTTACTTGCTACTATATGTCTAAAACAAACTTTTAAATACTTTAGAAAGATACAATGCCAATAGTGTCGGAAATTAACGAGGACTCGGGGCAAAAATGCCACCGAAATTAACAAAACTATCCCCGAAATTCAAAATATGGGGACAAAGAAAATGCCCATGCAATGAGTTCCAGTGTTTTATTAATAATATCTGATATAGTTACAATTACATACATTGCGATCTTCTTTTGAAATTTCACTGAACATTATTTTTTTTCTCGCCGTGCGGTTCCTCGCACCATCGCGCGCATAGACGGGCTCATTTCCGCTTCTATCAATCTGCATCAGTTCGGTATTGTACTCCCGCGTTAAATTCCTGTTCAAAATAAACTGTCCTAGTGGGTAACACTCTCGCTCACGGTGCAGTACTGTACTTCCCTGCCCTGTGCTGCTGTTTATCTGTCTGAAAAGCCCCTAGAGGCCAAAAGTGCACAAAGTATGGATGTTATATAAAGAAGGTATGAGAAATCACAAAACATAATGTAACCAAATGCTACAATTTACTTAATAATATCTCAATATGTTAAATAACCATAACGTTAATTAAGACTTTATTATTACAACTGTAATACAATAATACATATATAGAACAAAAACTTTGTGTTTGAATCAATCATATCTCTCACTAAACATGGTGTGAAATATTAATTTTTGCTTTATTTTACTCAGTTGGCATGTAGACATGACTTGATAACAGTTTGCTTAATAATCTCATTCAAGGGGGCCTGGGTAGCTCAGCGAGTATTGACGCTGACTATCACCCCTGGAGTCTTGACTTCGAATCCAGGGTGTGCTGAGTGACTCCTGCCAGGTCCTGGCCCGGTTGCTAGGGAGGGTAGAGTCACATGGGGTAACCTCCTCATGATTGCGATTAGTTGTTCTCGTTCTCAATGGTGCATGTGGTAAATTGTGCGTGGATCGGAGAGTAGCATGAGCCTCCACATGTGGAGTCTCCGCGGTGTCATGCACAACAAGCCTCATAAGATGTGCGCGGATTGATGGTCTCAGAAGCGGAGGCAACTGAGACTTGTCCTCCGCCACCCGGATTGAGGTGAGTAACTGCACCACCACGAGGACTTACTAAGTAGTGGGAATTGGGCATTCCAAATTGGGAGAAAAGGGGATTAAAAAAAAATATTAAAAACATCTCATTCCATATCTGGATAATTGCTGCAATATCACAGAGGATACATTTCCTCCTCTATGATATTGCATTATATTAGTTTTGTACAGGAAGTTAACTTAATACCCAAAATACTTGAATTGACATACGTGAATGAGAATAAACCTGAAATAGGAATGTGTTTCAGTCACAATGCACATTATGTAGTTTAGAGACATTTAGAATGTTACAAATTGCTATTTCTATTTAAATAAATGTTGTATTCATAAAATGTTCTGTTTGTCCAACAATCCTCTTGCAGCAATGCAGGTCTTTGACATTTAGAAGCTGCTAGTGTAGGACCTATAAGGAGTCTGTTTCTCAAACTAGAGACTGTGATTTACTTGTCTTTTTATTGCGCATCTGGCCCGTCCACTGCCCTCTCTATCTTGGATAGAGATTCTTTTTTCAAAACAGTAATGTATGGAATAACCTTCAACTCTCTAAAACAATAGACTTTAGGAGAAATATGTTTGTTTTTGCTTATTTTTAAAACCAAAATTTGACTAGCAAGTGTAAAGCAACTTGTAAGAACTCAATACCTCAGCAAATGGGGAAAAAACCCACTGTATTGTAATTTCTGCATGTTAGCGCAACCATTTTCAATTTTCTTGAGTACCAAATTAGCATTTTAGAATGCTTTTGTAAGAAATAGGTGACACAGTATATGTTTGCCATCACAGGTAAAGAAAAAATGGAATAAATACCACTTAAAACAATTATTTCAAACCGTAATAATAATTTGCAATTCATGATTTTGGCAGTATTTTTTATCAATTGAATGAATCCTTGGTGAAAGGAAGCATCAATTTCTTTCAAGAACAAAAATGTCTTTGTGCTCTAAAAATGGAAGCATATATACTATATATAATATAATTTTCATAAAATAAATTGTAACGTAATTACTTGAGTAGTTTTTCGGCAAACTACTTATTTACTCTTACTTGAGTCATAATATTTCTCAGTAGATCTACTTGTACTCAAGTGAATTATTCCTTCAGTACTTTTTTACTTGAGTAAAAAAAAAAAAATCAGTACTCTTTCCACCACTGCACGCCAGTCTGTTCATGTTGCTCTTGGATATACCTACCAATGACGTGGGCCAATGGCAGTAAGAAAGTGTTTATTAGCCAGTATCAAGTTTTCCTAAACAGTTTGCACTGGCGAGCTGTTATGAACCACCAATACAAACTCAAAATTCAAAATGACATCATAATGGTTATTATTAAAGACTCATAACATGCTGATTAATAAAGCTACAATTAGAAGTAAAAAACTGTATGGTCTAAAGGTGCTCTGGAACCACGCTAACTTATGCGGCATCTCATGTCTACTCGCATACGGGGAAAAGAGGCAACGTGTGCAGAGCGGGACAAGGCATAAATAAAGTGTGTTCGGTTCTAGAGAAAAATATTCAAGAATACAGCGCAGAAAGATCAGATCTGGTGTACACAGCACTGTTGTTTTGTCACACTACTCACTAGAGAAGATGAGGGGGAGCAACCGTCATCATGATGTCTTGTGGTCCGGATGGAATCAATCCGGGGTCCGGACCGCAGTGATTGGCATAGCCTAATTGTTAGCAAGGCAGCTAACGTTAGTAACTTCATACAGTCTGAGAAAGCCGAACTGCTTGTGTTTTTAGCGACACGCACCTGATCGTCTAGATGTAGAACACAGGCTAAATACAGGGTTCGTAGAGATGTTTCAAAGTTAATTTCAAGGACTTTTAAGCACATTTTTATTTGTTTTCAAGGACTATGCTCGAGATGTCATTAAAACAAATTCTTTATTTGTTCATTTTAAATAAAAATATTTTATTAATTTAATTTATTTATATAAAACACCACTTATTACAAGTATAACATATCTCAATGTGCATCTTTAACTACACATTCTCACAGTAACAATTCTTGATTAATTCATGACGAAATTGATGTGCAATTGTAGCGTGCTCTCTTAAAACGAACTTTGCTTTCCAACAAAAGTGAATAACTGGGTCTGTAAACAGTAGTCCATATGACTCGTGCTGTGTTGCATGTTTTCTAAAGTCACACAACAGATTTATGTGAGGAACTGAAAAAAAATTGACTTTCCAACTTACAAAATATTGAACTTTTCCATTTAGTTCAGTTTTTGCCTATAAACGCTGAGGGTAAACATTTTATAACATGTTGACATTTTTATTCATAAAGGACAACTTGGCTGTTGTTCTTTCTTTTATTATTTAATTTTGTTTCACTAATGAAGCAAGTTAACACTAATTAGGGTTAAATGGGTTAGAACACCACATTTTTGTATGTGAAAATATTACAGTTAAAATGTGAATTAATAACTTATCATGCTGGGAAAAATCACTATATGTATATTTAAGCAGCCTCTGAACTTTGACCTTAAATTCTTTTCCACAACCTTTTGTATTTAAAAAAAAAAGGTTTAAACATTGATAACACCAATGCCATGAAATCAAAGGACAAATATTCTTTTTAAATTATTAATAATAATTTTGTTTAGCTTTTTTTGGCCTCAAAAATTTTTTTTTACTTTAAATGTCATAGAAGTGGTGTACCAGATGAAGGGGACAAATATTTTTTTCAGGCAATTGACAATTTCATATATACTTTCTAAAAAATTTGCAAAACAGTGTCAAGCCATTTCATATCATTAAAGGTTAGGTTATAGAATGATACCTTTTAATTTAAATAAAAAAAAATTTGCTATTTGAAAGCTTTTTCATGACTAAAAAAAGTCAAGGGACATGTTTGTCTACATATTTTGATATTGACACAAATGTCAGAAATAACCTGTTTTGTGAGACACAAAGCTTTCTTTACACAAGGGGGCGCTAGACGGCTCAAAAAACTGAATCCTCCATTGATCTGCATTCAAATCTCAGAACGTTTTACATCAAATTTTTTCACTCTGGAGAGTAATTCTTAATTAAAACTGAAAGTTGCAAGGATTCATACTTGTTAAATCTGCCACAGCAGTATCTATCAAATATTTTTTTTTAATCCTCCGGTAACAATTGATTGTGATTTGCACATTCTGAACAGTGCTGCCAAAAGAAACAGGTCCCACGTGACAGCGCCATCTATGTGCTTCAGCAGTGGTCTGGACCTCTGCCCAAATGGTTAAAAAGAACCGGCTCATAAGAATCATTTGTTCATCAATTTAACTCTACTGGTCGCAATTCTACCATGTACTGCAGTTAGTGTGTATAGGCAATTGTAATTTGCACTATTCATTAACTTCAGACTGTATTCAATAGGTAGATCACACATTATCATCATCATCATCGTCATTATTGTCATAATTAGATGCTGGAGAGTGTCTTTCCTCTGCTTGCTCATGATCCAAAGTCAAACATCACCAGCTAACGGTTTATGATTTCTATGTTGATGTTTAAGGAGGATTTTAAAGGGGCAAAAAAGTTTTAATTCCAAAAATAAAACAAAATCTAGTTTTAAAGAATGATCAAAACAGATTTAAACTTTTAATGTGTCTTTTCAATTACTTATTCCTAATTACTATAAGTGTTGAACATGTTACATTTGCCAGAATGTCTCCCTCACCCAGACATTTAAACTGTTCTCAATGATAATTATTCAAAATCAGAGAAATTATGCATTCAACTTTCTTTCCTATGAACTTAAAACACATTTTCAATTAATTTGGTATTTATGTGCACAATTTGTATTTGTTAATAAGGATCAGGGATGCAAAATCATGAGAGGTGAAAAAGGAGAGAAAGTCATGGCAAGCTTTGATCTTTGTATTGTTGTTGTATTCAGAACTTATTTTTTCTTAAATGATGAAGGGTTAGGTACCGTTCAGCTGGGGAAGGGTCATTTTTTCAGCTTCAATACGGAACGGAACAACACACAGGACGTCCTGGCTAATATAGTAGGGGATTTCTATGCCGTGACAGCAATGATGTGCAAATCGTGTCAGCATTGGCAGCTATTCCTGCTCCCGCCAAATGATGAGGGCCACGGATTTCTTTGAGCACTAAGGCTAACTCATTTTAACACATTTTAATATTAACTAATGTTAGCTAACCTAGCTAATGTGATTTCTGTGTGGCTCTTATAAGTTCACAGGTCCTTGGATAAGAGCATCTTCACAGTGAGAAGGCAAAAATTCCACTGAACTTTTAAGTTGTTTCGAAATTTCCAAGAAAATAATGCATGTTCTTCTGCGGCCAGCGTGATGAATCAGTTGTTTGCCTCAAGAGCAGAGTACAGTAGGAGGCACTCCTGACTCAAGTGAGTCATGAGAGAGAACCCGAAGAGAACATGCATCTAAACCATCTCTCACTCTAAACAAACAGCTGTCTGTATCACTTTGTCAGGAAAATTCACTATTTCTTTTGTCAGAAATTAAAACTTGTAATCCTGACAGTAATCCCAATTTTTGGAAAATGTAACTAATCTCGATGGGGTTTTATGTAACTGTAATGGATTACAGTTACCTAATGGTTGTATCCTGATTACCTAATGCCGTTACAAGTAATCCATTACTCTCCCAAACATGACTGTCACAGTGTGTTATTACGGGGTTTCGTCTGCACCAGCAGAAAAATGTACAGTATGTTTTTGAACCATTAACGAAACCGACAATCATGAAAATCATCTGGTATTTTTTATTTTTTTTAAGCGGTTCTGAATAAGAAGCATACAGCACACAGAGAGAAGTATGCAAAAAAATATTCAAAGAAATCCTTTATTCTCCATGATTCACGACACGAGCCTTGTGTGAGAGCAAGAAGCAGGAAGAGGGGGATGTGTTGTTTGGCTGTAACAGCGTGTTGTCGTGTTTTTCCGAAAATAAATAAATACATTAATTTATTAAATGATTCAAGCAACATATTTAATGGTTTTCTATAATTCAAGCACTTTTTAAGCACCTCTTGGTAAAAATGCCTATTTTCAAGACTTACATTTGAAAAAGCCAAATTCAAGTACTTCAGGTGCCTTGTACGAACCCTGTATGTATCGGAAATTACTCAAAAGCTTTTCATTAATATAGTGGATTTTTTTATTGCGATAAATATTGAGATCGTTTTATCGCCCAGCCCTAATTTTGCATCTAACCTACGCCATAGCCTACAGTATAGCCTGACGTGCACCTCTTCAAAAATGAAACAGTGCATTGCCACGACACAGACCACAACAGGTGTGATTGGTCTGCTTTGTAACCAGAGACCGTCCCCCAGGATGACAAAAAAGGTATGAGGTAGCGTTGCATTTTCTCCGAGATTATTTTAAGAACTAAGCATCATATCACAAGATACACATGTTTACAACTTATGAACTTTGTTCTTTTTTTGGGGGCTTTTTCCTCGATATATATTTGGTATGTAAGTGACACAACATTCGTTGTATTCTACTTGAGAACTTTCCGATCTATACGATGCCTGATTTATTTTCTATCTGCATGGCAGACAACATGTATAATAAATAATATGTACCTAAATCTTAATACACTGATGATCTCGTTTTTAAAGATACAATTATTTCATAAATCCACGAATACACGCAAACTGTATTATTGAACCCACAATGACAAAGAACATTTGCCATTACACAATAGTTAAATTAAAGTGAAACTGGAGCGCTTTGCGTTCACTATTAACATCCTTGTTAATATTTTTGGTGCGATCACAGCGCATGCATCACAGCGCTTTAAGAGAGGTTAATCTTTACAGGCTCTTCAGGAGCTGATCTGAGTGCGGTCCGTGGTGTGGCTTAGTCAGATGGTCAATATTCAGTAGACACACAATTGTGCCTTTCATGGCATTTATTTATTCGCTTAAAATTCCCTTATTCAGACTTTGAAGTGCACAATAATCGCTGTTCTCTTAAATAACTGCAGTTAGATCAAATAATCGGACAATTATTAATAATTGCGACAGGCCTAACTTCAATAATACAGTTTGTCAGTCAATATACAAAAATCTGCCAAAAATGGGAGGGATACCATTGTATTTTAATGAAGCATTCCTGAGAGTCATGCAATAAGAGAATACATGTTTGCGTGTACCTGTGCTTGCGAGAACTGCGTGAATGGGAAGACTTGTAGGAATAGCCCGAGTACTGGGACTCGTTGTCCATGTCTGGGGCCGATGGGCGGGGCTTGTGGACCCCAGCTCCACCCCTGGAGCGTTCTGTGGTTCTGCCCAGCTGAGTCTTGCGCTCTGAGATTGATTTGGATGACAGAGTCAACGGCAACTTCAGCAGTTCAACCTTACTCCTGAGAGAATCTATCTTGGAGGCTGAAGGAGAGGAGAGGACTGGTCTGTATGGGGAAACAAATGCCAGACAATTAGATAAAAAGTAAAATCCGTGTTTTTTTCTTTACAAATTTCTTGACGTACTTCACAATATAAGATGCTTGAAACGTTTATATTAGAGCCCGACCGATATGGGATTTTTGAGACCTATACCGATTTTAGAGAGGGAAAATTCACTGATTACCGATATGGTGGCCGATATAGTTAATTTTTTAGCTAGAATGAAAACAGACCTTTTCTATGTGGATTTTTCACCAATTTTACACTGATATGACTATGCAAAGGTACTCAGAAGGCTGCTTTCTTAAATATTTTTATCAAAGAATATTTAACATTATTATACATTGTCAACTAATTCTAAAAATGAACACTGAGAAAATAAAGAATAAATAAAAATACAATAAATAGCTTAATAAACATCAGTACTGTATGTTTAGTATCAGTCAACGGCTGACCATTTAAATAAAAAATAAATAAAAATACAATAAATAGCTAAATAAACAGCAGTACTGTTTAGTATCAGTCAAATGCTGGCCATTAAAATAAAGAATAAATTAAAAAAAAAATAGCAAAACAAACATGCTAAACAGTACTGGTCTGTCAAATGCTGAGCATTAAAATAAATAAATAAAAATAAATAGCTAAATAAACATCAGTACTGTTTAGTATGTCAAATGCTGACCATGAAAATAAAGAATAAATAAAAATACAATAAATAGCTAAATAAACATCAGTACTGTATGTTTAGTATCAGTCAAATGCTGACCATTAAAATAATGAATAAATAAAAATAAAATAAATAGCTAAATAAACATCAGTACTGTTTAGAATCAGTCAATTGCTGACCATTAAAATAAAGAATACATAAAAATAAAATAAATAGCTTAATAAACATCAGTACTGTATGTTTAGCATCAGTCAAATGGTGTGCATTGAAATAAAAATAAATAGCTAAATAAACATCAGTACTGTTTAGTACCAGTCAAATGCTGAGCATTAAAATACATAAAAATAAAATAGCTAAATAAACATCAGTACTGTTTAGTATCAGTCAATTGCTGACCATTAAAATAAAGAATACATAAAAATAAAATACATAGCTAAATAAACATCGGTACTGTATGTTTAGCATCAGTCAAATGGTGTGCATTTAAATAAAAATAAATAGCTAAATAAACATCAGTACTGTTTAGTACCAGTCAAATGCTGAGCATTAAAATACATAAAAATAAAATAGCTAAATAAACATCAGTACTGTTTAGTATCAGTCAATTGCTGACCATTAAAATAAAGAATACATAAAAATAAAATACATAGCTAAATAAACATCGGTACTGTATGTTTAGCATCAGTCAAATGCTGAGCATTAAAATAAATAAAAATAAATAGCTAAATAAACATCAGTACTGTTTAGTGTCAGTCAAATGCTGACTATATTAATACTGGCGAGGCAAGAGATAAACAGCAGCAGCGATGTTACACCGTATTCTGCTATACAAGTTCAGAGGAAACTTTCAACGGTGGAAAACCAGACTTTTATATATTACATTTTGTAAATGCAACGACTGGAATTGTTCGGTTGAAGGGGGTACCAAACTGTGAATCCTGAACAAAACAGTTTGGTGAATACATGTTTACACATTAGCTTCCACTCAGCTGACAACAATGAAAGTAGCTACGTGATTAGCCAGTTAGCTATAAGCTCGTTGTCATGGAGAGTAAAAGACGGACGTTGTTTATTTTACTTTCCAGCATTGTGTCTCACCAACTAGGTAACAGCGTTGCATGAACTCAACACTCAGCAAGCACGATCCACCACCGCACTGTTGTCTGCTGAGCTGCAAAAAGATGCTCTGATGTTTACTTTTCAATCTGCTACTTTACTGACTGCACTGACAAACTATAGCTGGCTAACAGCAAACAGACATGAGTGACATGGTTGTCAGGGACAAGGTTAACGTTATTTTAGTAATACTGAAAAGGGAAAATAATGGGGTCATAGTTTATTAACTTTTCAGTATATATTTCACAAACTAGTTAGCAGCTTACCGACACACAGCTCAACTCCGCCCTGTCTGCAGAGCCACCGTCAGCTCGGTCAGCCTGTAAACAATGGAGTCGGAGCGCGCTCTGCTGGACAAACTACGTAATGACACCAATTCTAAAGCATTGTTTTCTGCATTATTTGTTCTGATATATTGGTCGGGCACTAGTTTATATATTCAAACTCCTCACTTACAGTAGATTTTACGTAAAAACATTACACTTGAACAGTCAGAACATTTATAAGAAATAGCACATAGATCACACAGGCTTCCTAATTCCTAAACCAATTTGAAGAGATCATGACATACTTTATTATTTTCCCTGAGGTTCACTTATAATGTTAGTAAAATGTTTGCACCAGAAATTATTTACATTATTTTATATATAGTGATAATTTTTCACCATGTCCTTTAAAACATCAGTGTAAACGGCAACTGTTATGACTAGCTAACATCTCTGCACAGCACATAAGCATCTATGCCCCGTGGTAACCGGTGCAACCCCTCAAATACAGCCATATCTGTTTGAAATGCAAACAGGAAGAGAATGAGACAGCTCCATGACCACAAAAAAGTATATTTCAATGTTATAAATATATCAACAAAGTCAGCGAAACACAATGAGTGTGTGTGTCAAACTGTTTACTTGCCCAGCTGCACCCTAAGCCATAAATATCAAACTGCTACCAACAGACGAAACATTAATGAATTTAAGCTTTTGCTGTCGGTCCAGTAGTGTTTTTAACTGCATAAATAACCGTTCCTTTACAAAGCCTGCATCATAATGTGACTGGTTCACAACAAGCAATCCACACTGAAATGAGCCGAAGACGCATTAAATCCAGCACTGACACGATCAGGAACTTTGTTAACGGGTCATGAAACCCCAAAACACATTTGAGATGTTAACAGTTATGTCCACATTGCACATCATTGAAAACAATGATAGCACTCATTATGTTTATACTACAGGGAACTTGGTTAATTAATAATCTGTTCCGGTTTAAAAACAAAAGTTGAAGCAACATCAAAAAATGTGAGGTACATGCGTAAAATCTGAGTTGTGATTGGTTAAGAGTGGGTGTCTTAATCATTCGATTCTGAGTGCTTTTTCACATTATTCATGAGAAGAAACGCTTCCATCCTATCACGTGACAGCGGTTCCCGGCCAGCGCAAGTTCAACAGATCTGAGAGCGGACTTTTACACTGAACACCGTTGTGAGATCGAAACCACTCATCAGAACAGACAGGAGCAAACATGTTTCTTAGCCGCAATTCTGCTACTCTAGCACTCCAAGCATGCACGTAATCAGGGTTCCCACTCTTTTCAAGGCACAATTTTCCAGGACGTTTTATGTGCCATGGTTAGGTAACAAGTGTAATACTTAAGCAAAAATGCATGCGTCCATTTAAATCAAGCTTTTATTTTGGAGTTTTGGTGTGTTTTGGACAGTAGATAAGCAGTTTGCTACATGGCCTAGTGTGATTACTAATCCTCGTGAAGCTGCGATTTAATTAAATAAATACATAGTCTGTATGTGCTGTGCACTGCAGAGTGCTCTGCTCTCTGTCTTCAAACACTGAGCGTGCACAATGATCATGATGAGGTGTTTTAAATGTATGAGCGGCCGGCTTCACACAGTCATTTTGAAGTGTGCATCACTTGCAGATTACATACTTATTCAATTAAATCACAGACTTGTGCAGTTTAATTATCACACTAGGACATATCGCAATTGTTATTTTGCATTCAAACATTTATTTGTCCAAATATGCCATGACATTGTGTTTTATAGCTAATGCCATTTTTATGACTAGATTCCGTGATTCCGTCCATGTTTTCCACATACAACATGTGGTAACCGCAGTATAAGCAGACTCCGATCACTGAATTATTGAAAATAAATTCACACCCTGAGATGTGAAGGGTGTAAAATTCATTAAAAAAAATTAAAAACAATAAAAAATAAAAAAAGTGGTCCGACCCTCATCGTTGTCTAAAGTTTATAACTGTGGTTTTTGTGGTTAACACAACAGCAATGTTGGAAAGAAAAAACTTATTTTGTATTATATCAATCAATACTTAAACTATTTCATCTTAGCAAAGCGGAGATGACAGCAGATGAGCAGAAAAAGAATGAGACAGGGTTTCGTTCATGACAGTTAAGCGCTGACGTTGTATCACAATGCGCAGTCGGCGGCAGTGACAAATATGAATTTGTGTATTAGACTCCTATTACCAGTGCCGATCATTATCATGTTTTTGTGCATGTAACAAAAACTTTGATAGCAACACAGTTAAACAGTTCTATTATACTAAAATGTTTTCTAGGATATTTAGGTATTTTTCTAATTTTCCATGACTGGAAAACTACATTGCAAAATTCCAGGTTTTCCAGGGTGCGTGGAAACCCTGATACTCCATCATGTCTACTCCATACATCTGATCATGGACAGGATAAAACGACACTGTTTTCACAAACAGAAGACAATGTTGAAAACCGAAAATTCAAAGTCATGTCAACTTTCTTTATGGTATCCTTTACATTGTGCAAATATTACCGGGATTTAGGCCTAAATGGTTTACTGGCGTTACGTCGTCATGACAGCAAAGTTTTAATACTGCATAACTTTACACAGACATGGTTAGTGAGATATTTTATTACACTAGAGTCATGTTAACACTGGGGATGTGCCAGGGTGGTCAAATAATCTAACAACTGACTAGTCGATTAGTGGGGTCGACAACAAACATTCATATTTTTAGTGGTGGTGGTTTTAATACTCAAATTAACTGAGAGACGCAACTTCTAAAAGAGCGTTTTTGCATTATGATAGCTTGCTCTTCTTAACAATGAATAAATCAGCACGGTAAAACCCTCTGCAAGAAGTCTTGTCTTGATAATGCTTTGTTTAGTCTTTTTATGTGCTGTTGTTACAGCAAAGCACCGCATTAACAATACATTTCAAGATGATCTATCGGACGTTAGATCCTCTGTTGTGAGTAATGTTCTGGTATTTGTGAGGTGCTGTGGAAGGATTCAAGTCTTTTGCTGATTCTGTCTGAAAGTGCTTAAATAGTTGCAGCAAAAAAAAAAAAGTTCAAACCGCCTCACGTCATAAAATAGATGTGTTCCCGCAATATTATCTTGCAGTTCTGCGCTTTTGAATGTGCAGCGAAGATCACCCTGAAGCACTCCGGTTACATTGAAGTGCGTCATTCTGTGTTCAGGATGTGCATAATCAGTTTTGTGCCACTTGTATTGGGGCCTCTCTTATTTCTTACTCATATAAGTAATAAGATGTTACAGTTATTAAGTCTATTTATGTTGAATATCTGTTAGTCACTATGATGAAGTGCTGCACTTTTCACCTGTATATCCCTCTAAAAAGCATCTGATTGGGGTCACATGAACATTACGGAGCCTAATTATACATTGTTATCCTTAACACTGACTAGTCGACAAGTCGTTCAAACAACCGACCGATTAGTTGATTAGGAAAATTGGTAGATTTGCATATCCTTAGTTAACATGCATTGTTATAATTGTGGCTATACTATAAGATTGGAATCTGGATTTGTCAATCTGACCAACTCTTAACTGCTGCTATTTAAGGTTTGGGGGATGTAAAATAATCCAGAAATGTGCCGATATTCCAGGTGTGTGCGGATTTGAATCAGAAATAAATTACAATTGACAATTCACTTACGTAAATTGTAAGATGCTATTAATATGAGTATTTATGGTAATCCTGATGAATAGCTAACAGACAGAGAATAGTGAACTTCTAACAAATAATGCATTAAATCAAAATGAGGCTACAAATGAACAGCACGTAACTAACATTACACAACAACAAAACACACAATACAAACCCTATTCTCTGTATACATGGTGTAATAATTAGCCTATGCCAGCAACCAGACTGTGTACGCAGTGGTGGTTTGTGCGCGTTTTGTGCGTGGACGTTACTTGGTTTAAAAAAAGACCAATTCAAGCGCTCCAATAAATATTTCACATAATTAAATTGATAACTTGATCCATTCATCTAACACTGTCAGTACTGGGACTTTGTTAGTCAGTAAATAAATACATGGATCAGCAAATGCTTTAGCCAGAATGACTACGTTTGCAAGGACACCAGAAAGTGCCTTATTGCGAGAAAGCAGCGTTACAGTTTACATGTACTGTATAAGCGGCACAGCCTTTAATCCTGTATACATGCAGCTCGGTCAGTAGCAAGGCTCGACAACAAGGACTGCCCGATGGCCCTGGGCCAGTGTGAGAAAGATTCGGGCCAGTTGCTAGAACTGTCACTTGCCCGATCGGGCCAGTGCTGCATTTATAACATTAGTGCAAGCAAACAAAAAGCGAGAGAGCACAAAAATTACACGGAGTCTTCTAACCGAGGAGCGAGCAGGAGTATATTTATCTCACAAAGACACGCAAATGCATAATATACTGGACATGCCAAGGCACAGTCGTGTGCACGCACAAGATCGTGCAGACACCGAGCGCACTCTCCTAGCACTGTCCTCACTCTTTTCCAAGTGTCTTAGCAGCAGCTATTACCAATGTGTAGAAAATAGCAAGAAAAAAACCCACTTAATGAATTTCGTAGTGGGATTTAACATCTTGTGCAACACTTTTAAATATCCCCGCACATTCCGTGTTCACAGTGCGTGAAATCCCCACATTTTTTGTTTTTACATGTTGGTGAAAATTTGTAATCCACACATTGGAACACAAATCAACAGTTTCTTTCTATAGGACTGAAAATCCATGTCTCTCCATGCATATGTCTCATCATCATCTCTCTCCGTGCAGCGTAGACTGTTTAACATGCATGTGCTCTCGTAAAGGGAAAGAGCGCTAGTTTTATTCCCACTGTAAAAAAACAAACACATTTTCTCTCATTAATTCGCCTTTAGAGATGAAGCGCCGAATGAGACGTAATAAACTTTGTTAAACCCCAGTTATACACGTGTCTGGAAATCATGATCTGCTCAATATCCATAATGTAAGTATACATTTAATTAGGTAATGTTTGAAAACGTAAACATTAATTCGATATGATAATGCCGTTTGATATGAAAAGAAGCAAAATCACTATGGCTATTAGGCTATTATTATCAGAGCTGTTCTGCTGCAGGGTGAAGATGAATATTTGAAACAGTCTACTTCATATCATCCTCATAAAACACCTGTTACATGTCTAATTTCTGGACCATACAGGCATTTTTGTTTTTGTTCTTTGTGTATCAGTCAGTGTTGGTCTTGTTTGGGTTGTCTGATTTCATGTTCTATACACATTGTTAATTCACAGATTAGGCTTAATGTCTACCTACTGTATATTACACATCACAACCGATTTATTAGCAAGTCTGTTCTCTAAGCCAATAATCAGATCTTTAACTCTGTGAAAGCATGACAGCATGACTAAACGGGTGACCGAAAACCCATCATCTCCTCCACTCTTGGCTAAAAAACATGTGTAAATGGCAGGACGGCTGAGGTTAATATGATGTATTTATGAATTTATATCTGTAAAGCGCATATATGGGATTACATAAGGCATAAATAATATCTTGCAAATTATAAATGTGATTCAATTTTGGGGGACAATGCCCAATTCCCAATTTTCCCAAAGTCCTCATGGTGGCGTAGTGACTCGCCTCAATCTGGGGGTGTGGAGGACGAATCTCAGTTGCCTCCGTGTCTGAGACCATCAATCTGCACATCTTATCACGTAGCGTTGAGCTGCGGAGACGTAGCGCGTGTGGAGGCCCACGCTATTCTCCACGGCATCCACGCACAACTCACCACACGCCCCACCGAGAGCGAGAACCACATTATAATGGTGGTTACCATGAGGAGGTTACCCCATGTGACTCCCCCCTCCCTAGCAACCAGGCCAATTTGGTTGCTAAGGAGACCTGGCTGGAGTCAATCAGCACGCCCTGGATTTGAACTTGCGACTCAGCGGAATTGCACTGCAATAGTGGGATTTCACTCTTACGTAAAACTCTCGAGCGCATATATGTGAATGTGAGGTACCATCGATATTTTACATTGGTGTGTATAACTGGGTATAATTTATAGTGTATGTGCTCTTCCCATCCCCCCCCCCCCCCCAAGTGTCGCATTTCCCAAGTGTTGCGTTAACATTCTTTTTTCAGATAAAAAATAAATAAATAACAATTATAAGTACACAGACTACATTACGGCCCTTCTCTTCAGTCACTTGTTCCCAGCAAAACGTGATGCAATCATGTGCTGACTTGCATTATGTTCTTGGCAGATACCTTTAACATACTTTAACAGGTAGTTAGAGGACAGTTCATCCAAAATTTAATTTCTGTCATTATTCACCCTCAAGTCTGCATGAATTTGCCTCTTCCATAGAACAACAAAGGACCCTTTGTCTATTATCAAAGACCCTGATAATAATGATGGCTATTATAACTACATTAAGAAATTACATATATTACGCCTACAACTGTATTATAATAACTAATAATAACTATATTAATATTATTATTATACCCAATTAATATATCTCTAATAATTAAAAAAAACACGGCATTGCCATGAAATCTGGTTAAACCCTCAAGATGATCTCATCTCCGCATCGAACTACAAAAACCTGGTGTCATAGGGTTGTTTAAGATTTATATAGGAACTTGTAGTGAACAATGAAAGTGAATTTGGAGTGATGTAAATCCATCAGCGCACGTTACCAAACCGTAACCAACGCAACACATTTGTTATTCTGTGCACGAGATGAAATTCATGAAGCGGCACAGAACAGCCTCAAATATGGTCAGAACAGTGCTCCACATGAACATCACGTACAGACTGTTTGATTAAATCATATCACAGCCCTTTGCAGTTTAATATTTACATAAGGCCATATCTTGAATTCTATTTTATTTCGCTGGATCGTTCAGCACTACACAATGCAATAGAAATAAGTGTTGTTTTTGCGTTATTTCACGCACGTGCTAATTTGATCTCATCACATTCAATTCAAACTGCAAGCTCACAACTTGGGTATCTTCTTTTGCCATGGCGCTGGAGATTCAGTGGAGGTGGAGCGCCGCTGCTGAGATTCCTGTCTTTCTGCCCCCAAATTTAAGACATCTTTAAGACTTTTGATGAATCATTTAATATATTTAAGACTTTTTATGACCTTAAATTGTGGAAAACTGAATTTAAGACATTAAGACTTTAAGGATCCGCGGGAACCCTGATTTAGAAAGTAGAGTAGAGAAAGTACGAGTGAAAAAAGTGCATACACTATCAATTATATCCATTTATACACACCAATGCAAAATATCGACAGTCCCTCACGCTTTCTCAAAAAACCTGGAATAAATTGTTTTCTTAAGTGCATGTAAATGTGGTCACTGACTGATTGGTCCAATGGTAAAGTTTTCGCCTCAGCAGGCAGTCAAAGTTTCTCAGCCGCAAGCAAATAAATCACAACAAATTGTCGGCGGTAATTCCACTATTGCTGCGATAATAATATTTTGATTTTCCTGGTTATCGGTCAATAACATATTGGCCGCCGATACATCGTGCATCTCTAAATTATTGTATGTGGTCAATCAACATAATGCCACAAATATTTCAATGTGGATTGAGCTAAACTTCTTCAAAGTTTTCAAAGTCTGTCATTGTGAAAGACAGTTGACATTTTACACTTCCGTAAAGTTGTATGCCCAAACATAAAAATGAAATCTTTTGTAAACTAAACTCCAGTGTCAGTGTCCTACACAAGCTTTCATATCCTTCACCATCTCCATAAAACCCCCATTATTCAATAGCACACAAACACATTCCACAGCAATCGCCTGTCATCTCCACGGCAACTGAGCTTGGCTGTTACTATGGGAATGAATATGGGGGTATGTCCGATGGTTCAGGAGGGAGGCCCTGTTTCCAAGGCAGTCTGACCTTTAATCACCCCACCACATATGAAAGCCGATATTTTAAACTATTTTAAGAAATACAGCTATTTTTGTATGCATTTATGTAACGTCTGCAAAGTTTTAAACTATTTTATTATTGCTCTTTCCTGAGTTAAGGCAGTGACACTTCAATTTGATTATCTAAATGAAGAGCCACCACTGTTGTCTATTTTTTGCTCGTCTTTCTCCCATTTCAGTCTTGTAATAAGATTCATGTGAGACAGAGACAGACAGCATTTCTTTGAGGACAAACAAATACACACAAACACATGCTCTGCCTCATTCTTAGTGTATGTGTGGCCAGTCAGGAGTTGTTTACAGAGCTGATAAGGCCATCAGGGACACCATTTGTCCAGGACAGATTTGGAAAACGTGTCCCCTATCAGTCTGAAGAGTGGGTGTCAGTCTTCCTTATGTTAGTAACATTCCCTCAGGGTTCACACAATGATGTGCATTGAGAATTTAAGCTGACAATTAATACCAAGAGATGCTTTTCGTACATAGTTTTGAAGTATTAGGTCTAATGAGCCCTTCAAGTGGAATCGGAAATATCGTAATCAGGAGTTCCGAGCACTTTATTGTTCAAGCGATGTCCTATATTCAAAGTGGAAACTCAGAATTCTAAATGATACTGAATAGAGTATCCGGAACTAAAAATCCCATTAATTTATCCCATAGACCAGTGTTTCTCAATCCTGTCCTGGAATACCACAAACTTACACAATCTGGATGTCTCCCTTATTTGACATACTCAAGATTAATGAGCTAATCAGTAGAATCAGGTGTGTTGGATAAAGAAGACATCCAAAATGTGTTGTGTTAGTGGTACTCCAGGAAAGGATTAAGAAACACTGCCATAGACAAATTGATTTTCAACAATAACTTATAAAGTAAACCTTTAAATACAAGACCTACCATGAGCTCAGAGGTTGTTCAACGATGGTATATGCTTCCGTTGAAGCCATCCGTCTGCGTTATTTCAAATTAATTGTTTAAAAATCGTGTTTGATAGCAGAATTCATGGTTAACTACATTACCTATGGTGCAGCAGAGAAAGATCCACCAATCAGAGAACCGGGACCAACAAAATCCCTTAAAACGTGCCTTGGAGCGACCACCTGCTCCCATGAAGCACTGTGAATGACGTAATTGAGTCGGTGTCTCACTTTACCCTTAAACTACTTATTTTGCAATAAACGTAAAATACATTGTTTCTATAGTTATAATCAACCACCTAAAATCAATAGTTTTATATATTCCCATCATTTTTTATTCAATGACATCATTCGCAGTGCTTCATGGGATTGTAAGTTTGTGCCCTCACAAAAGATGTTAAGTACACAGCCTCGTACCTTTGTCTTTTATGTCCGATTTTCAAATAATGTTTTGCCTCAAAACAAAGTTTGTGATTCTTCTCGGAGCTGGTTGGTTTGGTTCGATTCATGGCTTACAAGTAAAGGATTTTATAAAAAGTCTATGGAAGAAATGAATGGGGAAAATACTTCCGGAACCCATAAGCCTGAAAAGTGGGCGGGCACTGTTGCACTCTTTCAACGTTGGAAGGGGCGTGTCCACATGAAAGACGATAGTAAACAATGATTTTGTAAAGTTATTTCAATAATATTAATTTGTTATATATGACAGTCAACTAATGACTCACCCTTCACAGTTTGTTTTATGCAATTTATAAATAATTTGTTAAATACCATGCATTAATTAACCATATAGGTCGTGTAAAAGTGATGCAGGTGTTTTCATTTATGCTTATTCACTGGTACAACAGGGGATAAACATTATTTTATTTTTTTGGCCATTGTGTATTGTGTATTTGTTTAAGTTTGGCATATTCTTTCATTTTTGGTTTTCCACTTGAATCCCAGGGCTACCTGAACAGCATTAAACCATTAAACATGACACATGGTACACAGCAGCAGACAATTTTTCATTAATTTGGGAACGCTCATAAAGCACTTTAACTACAGGTGTGATAAGCACTACTCCAATCGGGAGTGAAAAAATTTAATTATGGTTAAAAAAATTAAAAAGACAATAATCATGTTTATGTTGGATGCCATGCGAGAAGCAGACGAGTGAGCCATGAGCTCTGCACACTTTGCTAGTGTTTTAATTATTTTCATGTTATAATCCGGGATTCGATACACCCAGTTACATATTTGCTCTTTGAGGTAAACATGGCAAAGAAGTCAAAATCCTCAGACTCTGGAGACATTAAAAGACACTTACGTGCTCAAACTGAAACCTCTGATGGCCCTGTGAGCCGGGGACTCGATTTGGAAAGCGTGACGGGAGAAGAAATCCAGCGTCAACTGTCCAACATCTCGGTGATGCTGACGAAGGTTGTTGCTGACTTGGAGGATCTCGCTGTAATATGTCGATCGATTACGGTGTATTTCTTGTTCCCAGACTTTGCAAATTCGACAAGAGAGATACGCGATCGGTTCAAGGAATGTAAGAAACTGTTACATCAATGGAAGATCGCTTTTGCATTTACATTGATTTTTCCGGCCAAACTGAGAATAGACACCAAGGACGGTCGCAAAGTATTTTTATGCCCCAAGCAGGCACTGGCTTTTATAGAATCTATGGGTGAGTAAACCATTGCATGTTTCTCTTGTAAGTGGACTGACTCGCTGTTCAGTGACTCGACTGTCTAAGGAAGCTGGGCACCATTTTTGTTTCTTTTTGCGATGGCTCCGCCTAGCGGCTGGAGTTTGTTTTGTGGCATGACACTTCTTCAAGAAACTTTTGCATTGACGGAAGATCGCTTTTACACTGAAGTTCCCAGCTATGGATAACTGCAAAATATCTACATGCTCACAAAGAGGATGTCTTTTATAGAGTTGATGGATTAAGTCATGGTGTATTTTTATTTTTTTTACACGGCCTCCGAGTGAATTTGACTCGCTACAGGGACCTTTTGAGTTTAGAGGGATTGATGCCAGTTGCCGTTGTTGTGTACGGGGTTAATGTGCACGTTTTTCTTTTTTTGGTTTGTTTTGTTCAGGGGGGAAGTTCGGGGTTTGATTGTTGCACTAATGGGGAATGTGGTCTGTATAATCTTGTTTTTGACACACAATTTTTTTATTATATCAATATGTCAAATGTTAATATGAGTAAGGTTCTCTCTCTCCACATGGAATGTGAATGGGTTGGGGGACCCCATAAAAAGAAGGTAGATTATTTATTTTCTTAAGCGTAAGAAATATGATATAGTGTTTCTTCAAGAAACGCATCTTTCCCCGCAGGAAGCTGAAAAATTTGGGAAGATATGGGGTGGACATATTTTCTTTAGTGCTGGCTCAAGTAAGTGTAGTGGAGTCATTATACTGATAAATAAACATCTATAATTCAAATGTCTAAAATGTAAAAAGATAAATTAGGAAGAGTCATTATTGTTTTAGGAGAAATTCAGGAGCAAATGTTGATTTTGGCTAATATTTACGCACCTAACTCTGATGATCAGGGATTTTTTATAGATCTTGAAGGGATGTTGCAAGCCGCTGGCACCCCTCATGATATAATATTGGGAGGAGACTTTAATCTTTTGATGGACTCAGTCCTTGATCATAGTGAAGCAAAAATATGTAAGCCCCCTAGAGCAATTGGAAACATCTTAGTCTCAGATCACACCCTGGTGAGTTTAGAGATGTTGGCACATACAGAGAACAATAAATCATATAGTTGGCGCTTTAATGTATCCCTTTTGCAAAATCCTGATTTCCAACAAATGTTAAAGACTGAAATCAATGTTTATATTTAGACTAACTGGTCCTCAATATCCTCAGTGGGCGTGACTTGGGAGGCAATTAAGGCAGTTCTTAGGGGTCGGATCATACAGTATGCCTCATTCACCAAAAAATCCAAAGCACGTGAACTCGTGGAGTTGGAAGGGAATATTAAAAGTGCAGGGGCGGAGCTGAAGCGCCGAATGTCGTCTGATGGCCTCAGAGAATTGACCCGATTGAAATACAGATATAATACTATTTTGTCGCGGAAAGTGGAGTTTTGGCTATTCAGGGCAAGACAGTCATATTTTGAGTCGGGGGACAAAGCAGGGAAGCTTTTGACTAGATATATAAAGCAGAGAGAGTCCTTTTCTACCATTCCCTCAGTGAAATCTGCTGGTGGTGAAATATTTACCTCAGCCATTGTTATGAATAATGCTATCTTGATCTCTATAGTTCCGCATCTTCGTCTACTGATGAAGATATTAGAATTGGTCTAATGAATTCCTAGATTGACTACTGAGCAAAAAAATTATCTTGATTCTGAGATGACCTTGGAGGAGCTTGGCGAGTTAATTAAGGCCCTGCCTACTGGCAAGGCTCCGGGGCCAGACGAGTTTGCCGCTGAATTTTTTAGATGTTATGCTACAGAATTGGCTCCACTTTTGTTAGAAGTTTATACGGAATCATTAAAGAATGGAAAGCTTCCTCCAACCATGACACAAGTCCGGATCAGCCCGATTCTTAAAAAGGACAAAGATCCAAGTGAGTTACCATCCGATTTCCCTGATCCAGCTAGATGTCAAAATGTTGTCAAACACTTTTGCTAACCGATTAAGTTACGACACCTCTTATACATATAGATCAGGTGGGGTTTATTCGGGGCTGTAGCTCTTCTGATAACATTAGGCGTTTCATCAATATTATGTGGTCAGTGGCGAATGATCGGACTCCAGTCGCTGCCATCTCACTTGACGCCGAAAAGGCGTTTGATATGGTAGAATGGGATTATCTTTTTAAGATTTGGGAAATATATGGGTCCGGGAGTACATTTATTGGTTGGATTAAGTTACTTTATAGACACCCAGTAGCGGCGGTACAAACAAATGGACTAATTTCAGATAATTTTACTTTGAATAGGGGCACTCGGCAGGGTTGCCCTCTTTCCCCATTATTGTTCTGTCTTGCCCTGGAGGATGATTTTCCAGGGGTGGTGGCGGGAGGTATGGCGCATAAACTTTTGCTTTACACAGATGATATTTTATTATTCATCTCTGACCCTTCTAGATCTATGCCTTGCCTCCACAGAATTATTAATTCCTTTTCTAAATTTTCAGGATATAATTCAATCAAAAGTCAATTGGTCTAAATCCGAAGCTTTGGCTCTGACAGTGTACTGCCCAGTAACAGCTTTCCAGCCAGGCGCTTTTGCGGCTGGAAAGCCTGCAGTATGTAAACCTCTGTGCTGGACAAACATCTTTGGCCACTGCGTTTTAGTTTATTCAGCGTCTGGTCCAGGAGCGCTGTTTTGTAGATGCTATATAAAGTTTATCAACATTTAAAAATGCATCTCGAAGTGAATTTTGAATTTAAATTTGACCGCCTTACAAATGCATGCCACTGGAACGTTAATATACATTGCAGAATCTGTGTCATTTAGAAATGAGATTGCTATCTTTTAACGATTAATCATGCAGCTCTATTATATTGTATTGAGAAAAAATGCCTTCATTTCTGAATTAACTGTACATTTAATAAATAAACAAAGGTAATGCAATTCATGGATTCAAAAGTATTTATTAAATTATTGAAGCATTAAAAACGAGTTCATGTAGTATTTAGGTACATATTATTTCTTAAACATGTTGCCTGCCATGAAGAGAGAGAATAAATCAGGCATTTACTTTATGCTTTCTTTTGAGAAGATAAATACTGTGGCATATTTTTCACCCAATTTGGAATGCCCAATTCCCAATGCGCTTTTAAGTCCTCGTGATCGCGTAGTGATTCGCCTCAATCCGGGTGGCGGAGGATGAATCCCAGTTGCCTCCGCGTCTGAGATCGCCAACCCACGCATCTTATCACGTGGCTTGTTGAGCGCGTTGCCACGGAGACACAGCGCGTGTGGAGGCTTCACGCCATCCACGCTCAACTCACCACGCGCCCCACTGAGAACGAACCACATTATAGCGACCATGAGGAGGTTACCCCATGTGACTCTACCCTCCCTAGCAACCGGGCCAATTTGGCTGCTTAAGAGACCTGGCTGGAGTCACTCAGCACGCCCTGGGATTCGAACTAGCGAACTCCAGGTGTGGTAGCCAACGTCTTTTACGACTGAGCTACCCAGGCCCCTATTGTGGCATATTTAGATGCTCTGTACTGAAAAAATAATACAATTAATAAATAACTGCTTGCTTGACCAACACAAAATGGGTGCTGTTTTAAGCTTATAATCTTTAGTTTACTATGCATTTAGGCAAAATAACCAACTCTAAATAGGCACTTTTTTAAATCTGCTGACAAATAAGAAGTGTTTCATTTCATAACTTATTAAATATGATTACTGTACACAATTCCATCAAATATATGGTCAAAAAAATCATACAGATTGGAAAGGTCTTGAGTAGAATACGAAAAGTATTGTTTCACTTACATACCAGATATATACTGAGTAAAATCCCCCGAGTTTAAGTTGTAAACAGATGTGTCTTTTGATGCATTTTCATATAAAACAAAATATAAAAACAGCAGATGGTCACAAACAAAACAAAAACAATGTGACATGATCACTGATCAGTGGATATATATAAATGCATTTCATTGGCTCTGTACCTGTACTCTGCACAATGACAATAAAGTCGAATCTAATCTAATATATTATGATGCATAGATAAAATAATCTTGGAGAAAATGTGAATCTACCTCAAATAATTTTGTCATGTTGGGGGTGATCTCTGGTAACACAGTGGACCAATCACAGCTCTTGTGGTCTGAGTCGACACGATGCGCAGTTACATTTTTGAAGAGGTGCACGTCAGCCTGCGTAGGTTCGATGCAGAGGTATAAATCGACCTTAATGCTGCCTTTACGTGCTATCTGAATTATCCTACATCTCACTTCTAAAGCTGTAATTATGAGCACTTCATGTAGGCCTGTCACGATAACTACTTTTGTTGGACGATATATTGTCCCAGAAATAATTGTGATAAACAATATTATTGTCATTTTAAGACCATTTTATGCCACTGATGCAATGATAACATAATAGCATAATAATGCAAGCACATCCTTTCAAAGAGCAATGAACTTTTAATTCTTAAGAATATTCAGATATTGGAATCGGAATGTCAAAAAAAATTAAAGTCGGGAAGGCCCCTCTCCACCTCCAACTGCGGTTTCTGTTCCCAACTTGGAAAACTGGATGAGATGGTTATGTTTTAGATGAGCTTTTAGGTTAGTTGTATTGCCACTTTTCGTTGATAATGTTTTTAAACAAAGTCGACATACCGGCTCGTTCACGTTAATGAATTAATGTTTAAGCTCTTCTCTCTCGTTCGGCTTAAAGCCAAAATGTTCCCACACCGGAGCTGTGTAATGCAGCTTTGAAACCAAGTCCATTTGAACTTATTCTTCCAAACTTTCTGGCTGGAATTATGCAGTCGTTAGGAAAAATACCTCGAGTAACACGGCAGGGCTCGACATTAAGCACTGTCATGTGCTTGTCCTTCAGACAAGTAAATTGGTCATTCACTTGTCCGCGTAAAAAAGTTACTTGGAAAAAAAAGGACATAAGAAAAAATAAAAGAAAAGCCTCCATAATCATCATTTACACCTGATAGGGATTAAGAACACATTGCAGAAAGACGGTAAATCATTACTCACCCTCAAGCCTGTATGAATTTCTCTCTTCTGAGGGACACAAAATTAGATTTTTGGTAGAATGTTAGTCACAGTCACTATTCACTGTCACTGCATCTTTTTTTTCTTCCATAAAATAAAAATGGAACCTAGAACTGAAACTAACATTCTCCCTAACATCTCCTTTGAGTTCCACGGAAGATAGAACGTCAGACCGGTTTGGAACAACATAAAGGCGAGTAATGATGACAGAATTTTTGGTAACAATTTACAATAAGGTTCACTAACACTAGATAATGCATTAGCTATCATGAACTAACAATGAACAATATTTTACAGCATTTATCAATCTTAATGTTAATTACTAAAAAAAATAAAAAATACAATTGTTCATTGTTAGTTCATAGTGCATGAACTAAGGTTAACATATACAACTTTGTATTTTAATGTATGAAAATGTACTGTATGTTGGAATTAACATTAACCAAGATTAATAAATTATATAAAAGTGGTGTTTATTGTTAGCTCACGTTAACTATCGTTAAAAAATGGAACCTTTTTGTAAAGTATTACCAAATTTTCATTTTTGGGTAAATCATCTCTTTGAGAGTACAAGTCAATTCTCACCAGTTGCATTAAAAACTTTACTCGCCGAGCTACCCAGGCCCCCCCGTTATTGAGATTTTAATCGGGCTACTTGTCCGGTCAGGAAAGTAAAATTCTCTTTAGCTTGCCCATTCAAAATTTACACGTGTTTCTGGACAAGCGTTAATGTCGAGCCCTGCACATAATCTTCACCTGTCACCGTCCGCTGTGTGTGTGTGTGTGGAGCTGCCTGAGCCCCGCCTCCGACACAGAGAGCAGATGAGAGGACAGAAGCAGCGCGACTGGCTAAAATGTTGGTGACATTCATTCTTATGTAAACAAACACGCATGTAAACACAATGGGCGATATCGAGGTCAGCAAACATGATCGAGGTCATGTCCATATATCGTACGATAAGTCGATAACGTAATTATCGTGACAGGCCTAACTTCACGTTCAAGTGCTTTGGTGTCGGAAACATGGAGAATGACAGGCTCATATACGCATATTTATTGGGGAACTTGTATTTTGACTCCATAATACATGCTAGCCAAGTGGCAGACAATGATGGAATTTCAGTCAAATAAATGCTATTTTCTCTGTGTAAAAATGTACAATAACAATCAAATAGTTCCTGATATACATAAATGTATATGACTGAAACATTAAGTGATAATATGGTAGCTGAATTTAGAAAAACTTATAAAACTATCATTCACTATTGAAACTGTACTCTCCTTCTACATGTTGAATGTTTACATCTCCTTCCAACTCAGGAATCAAAATGACCTCAGAGTTTCCCCAGTCCGTAATTACGACTTGAGGGGGCGTTCATTCATGTGCAACTTCAGAGTAGGCAACTCGTATTTACAATAATTCCGATAGCACGTGAAGGCAGCATTATCCTGGCTAGCAAACATTATGTTTTTCAAACATTCCATTTTAGTTGTGGGAATGTTAAAATGTATTTTTTTTTTTTTTTAGGTAGAACATTATCAGCATAACAATGCTACAAATGTTCTTTCAACTTTATTAAAGGAGTAGTTCACCCAAAAATGACAATGGTGATTCTGTCATAATTATTTATCACCCTCATGCCATACCAAACCCATACGACTTTCTTTAAGCAGAATGGAGAAATGATGGAGAGAAACTTTCCAAAATTATATGCCTTCAGAATACTTGGAATATGTACACAAGTAGTAGAGAGAATTTTAAGCAAACTTTTTTAAACGTTTCATATAAGGTGGGTGCACAGGCAATAAAAAACAGGTAATACTGGCCGATTTGAACAATATTACAAAGATTTGGAGACCGATATGTTGCGCATACCTTTATAAAATCTACTAGGCTACTTATCTGTTCTCAGTACAAAAAAACATTTACAGCATCACAAGACCACCATTAGCATCAGAAGACAGACCTAAATAAAAACCTCAACACCTCAATATGTCCATGATTCCAGAATAAGAATCCACTATATTGCACAAAAACAATCACATTTAAATGCAGGATAAGTTTTGCACCCAAATTTTAAAGCTACAGAAGTTCTTACATTCCGTGTAAATACTGTATATTTGGCAGCTGCAGCATTGTGTGTGAAGGTTAGGCGTGGCAGCTATGATTTATGAAATACTGGTCCCAGGTGTGTTCTGCCTGGATATACGGTTACACATTATTACAGGTCTCATCTGACCCATTTAAACAAGACAGTTGAACACACACACACTTAGTCTCAAAGACATATTAAAGGCACTAAATGAGAGTAATTGGAGAAGATTAAAAGTGAGTTTCCAACACATTGCTTTTGTGGATGAATTTAAAAATAATAAAACGCATACAAATCTATAATGACTTCAAAAAGTGCTTTTAAATGCGAGTTTATTGAATGTTCCCAGCCTGTGCTCGGGTTACGGTCGCCTAGGCGACGGCGCAGGGAACATTTGAGCTCAACGCGAGGGCCATAGAGCCTCGAGTTGACGGCGTCAGTCGCCGCCTCGTGACGTGCGCCACACTTCCGCCGTAGCGCCTAGGAGAGTCCGAGCCTTTCGGGCCTCAATGCGACCACTCTCGACGTAACACAGTAATCCAAATACAACGCTTAAACAAGACTAAAAGTTAATTAAATTATTTTTTGTCATGTTTAAGTATACATGTTGTAAAAAGTGGCTACAACAAAACAAAAATGAGACGCCGTGTGAAACGTTGAAATGAGAAGCCGTGTGAAACGAGAGCGAGTGTTTCTGCAGCGGTTTAGAAATACAACTACGATAAAATATTTATAAAGCATGCATGCAATGCAACATATGATTTTTTTTTTTTTTTTTAAATGATGGACGTAAAAAGCTGGATCAAAGTTGACCGTTTACATTTTTTCTGATGAAAACCAATATAAGCGATCAGACAATTTGGCTAAAAACCTCTACGAGTCTAAAAATTACATGTATCGGACGATGAAATGATTCGTACTTTTCATTTAGTCAAACAATCATTCATTAGCCAAACAGCAACTGATGAATACATATTAAGAGTAATGTCCGATTCGTCAACGAATCGTTCTTTTGAACTGTTTTCTTTTTTTCTTTTCAATGAACCGATTCGCAATACGTTCGTAAATCACTTGATTCTATGGTGGGTTATATGTTGGAACCATAATCATAACCACATGCGACACAGTCAAAATAATCTAATCGAAACATAGATAAACAAGAGTAATAACATAAAATAAGGACTTTACTACAAAATACCACATAGAATGCAACACGGTGCAATGTGAATGATGACTCAAATGGTTCATCGGAGTGAACCGGCTAAACAAACCGATTCGCTGTAGGGGCTCAGACTTGCCAAGGCCAAATTTTACTTAATTGAGCCACAACCAGAAAACCCAAGACTTAATTTCCATCTAGAACTGTTTATTGGTAAATAGAAAAGAGATCTTATACAGAAAGCGTCTGCGACGAAAATCGGGCGGACATTTTCTTTACAACGAGTGTTTTGACGATCTTTGAACACAAAGGAGAGTCCGAGAGAAGCTCTGAAACAAACCAAACCCAACAACCCTTCATGCAAAGCTCAGTTTATGGAAAACAAAGCCTTAAAGATCCTTTCTCCAAAAAATGCATCGCGACGATAGACGCATACACGATGCCTCTACTTTAAAGCTTTAATTCATCGCCAGACTGAATATAACACTGTCCTATTTGAAATTCATCCACCTGATATTTTAAAGAGATAATATTCAAAACTAGACAATATTTGATATTATCTATTCATACCGCACCTCCCGAGATACATGCAGCGATCACTTTCACTTATCTCTTATCTCCTATCGTATCGTATCTCTTTTCATCAGAACTTAAATCCAAACGATAAGAGATGTTAAATCCTCTTTTCTTCATAAACTCACAGTTTGCAGATGAGTAAAACAGTCCTCTTCTTGTTTTAAAAGCGTCCCGGATCAATAAATAAGTGATATGTTCTCTAGCCTGAGGGCTCTGCTCCTCGTCTATTTTTCTTCTCTGAAACTCACATATTTCCGTCTCCATTCAAACCTGAGTCGATTCACTCCCCGAATGAACGCCCGACCCGACCTCCCCCATGTTCCTGCTCCGCCTCCCGAGTCCTTCACTCTCCACCCTCACGCACTACCACACACAGTGGCCCGAAAAAGTATTTGGACACTAAAGTCATACTTAAATGTTTCATTGATTAAAAAAAAAAACAAAAAAACCAAACGCTGCTTATTGTCTGCAAATGTCGTTTAAACTTTTAGTAAAAAACAAATTTTCAAGAAAACATTTCACAAATAAAGTTTGAAGTGAGTAGTCTATGTCTCAGAGTAGGTTTAGATCAAGGAGCTCTAAAATACTGGTTTAGCTATTTATTGAAAGTCAATTTTAGACACAAACAAACGGCAACAAACATAAGATTGAATATTTCCACTATTACTGCACAGGAGACAAAGATACTTTTCATTTAAAGGGATAGTTCACCCAAAAATGAAAATTATCTAATCATTTACTCACCCTCATGCCATCCCAGATGTGTGACTTTCTTCTGCTGAACACAAACGAAGATTTTTAGAGGAATATTTCAGCTCTGTAGGTCCATTCAATGCAAATGAATAAGTACCTCAATTTTGAAACTCCAAAAAGCACATAAAGGCAGCATAACAGTTATCCATACGACTTCAATGGTTAAATCTATATCTTCAGAAGTGATAAGATATTTATTAGGTGTGGGTAATACCCCATTAGGTGTGAGTGATAAAAGATCAATATTTAAGTCCCTTTTTATTAAAAATTCTCCTCCCTGCCCCGTAGATGGTGATATGCATGCATAATGTGAATCACCAAATACAAATGAAGAATGTAACAGTGAAAGTGGAGATTGATATTAAAAAATGACTTAAAGGGATAGTTCACCCAAAAATGAAAATTCTCTCATCATTTACTCACTCTCATGCCATCCCAGATGTGTATGACTTTCTTCTCCAGAACACAAACATAAAAAAATATGGAAAAGTACAACTTATAAAACGTGACAACCTGCCCCGAACTGACAGCAGCAGGCAGTCGGCAACAATCTGCAGCAGGAGCGGAATACTAGACTTGACCCAAAGCTAGTGCTGACAGCGAGAGCTGGTAGAGACTGGGAAAGCACGGTGGCTCAGTGGGTAACACTGTCGCCTCACAGCATGAAGGTCACCAACCTGGTCCTTTCTGTGTGGTGTTTGCATGTTCTCCCCATGTTTGCGTGGGTTTCCTCTGGGTTCCCACAGTCTGAAGACATGGTCAAGTGAATTAGAGGCTAAATTACCCATATGTGAGAGTGTGAATGTGTATGTCATCCATGTGATGGACCAGCCACCTGTCCAGTGTGTTTCCCTGTCTTCGGCCCGAGACAGCTGGGATAGGCTCCAGCACTACCCCCAAAATGTAGATTGAGCTTAACTAATTGAACCCAGAACATTCCTTTAAATCAATATAACTTGTTAAATTAGCTTAATGTCTTTTTTAAGTAAACTTAACTTATGATGACAAAAGGCAAAATCATTTTTTATAGTGTAGCAGTGTGTATGTTGCTATTAAACACCTAGATTAAAATGTTTGTGAATTCTGTCCTCCACACTGGAAATTCCAGTGACATTTTCTTTTTGTTATAGCTGTTGATTAAACAAGTGAACACAATACAACCACTTTGTCATAGGCTTAAATTTAGACAAGCTGGGCCTAATGCTTCTAGCTCTGACTTGATGGTTCAACTTTTAAACCATCCTCTACAGTTAAGGACATGAGTGTCCAAATTATTTTTGGTGCCACTGTACACAATCCTCAACTCACCCTATAACAAAGAAGAACCAAAAGTACAAAGTTAATATCGTGGCTTTCTGCACATGGTATCAAGGTATTACCTTTTTTTTTTTTTTCTCACATGGAATGGTGCTACCATGTACCTGTCCATGAGACCATCTCTTTCATAAATTCTTAATCCTCCCCAATAAAATTTCTTGATAATGCTAATCCACTGAGTGCAAAAGGCCTATTCTATGCAATATGTAAATTCATATTTTTACATGTTATACATATTTTATTTGATATTTATATTTTTCACATTTAAACTTTCTGTAGACCCACACCTCTCTACATATTTTCTTTGGCATATTCCTGTAAGTAAGAACTCTCCATCTGTCATATTTCTGTGAGAGCTGGAAGCTTCTGTTATCAAGCCAAATTCCTTGTGAGTACACTTGGCCAATAATCTTTTTGATTCTGATATCAAAAAGCCATGGTATTACTGATATTAAAATGTCCCAAAATACAATGGTTAAACATTTTTGACATGCACCATGGTAACACCATGTATTTTTTTTGTACATGTACCATAGTAATGCCATGGTATTCTTTGGAGTACCTTATAAATACCATAGCATGGTACCACCAAAGAACTACACCCAAAACACAACACATAACACACTTCCTTTTAAGTCTATTACAGTGTTTACAGGATTATAGCATTCTCACTACAAACATTAGATCTCATGCTTCAATCTTAATTTTCCTAAAGCATATGAATGTGTTTTTGTTCACATGTAATCACAAAAAAGTGCTTAAAGGTGCTGCAAGTGATTTTAGCTGTTCTACAATTTCCATAAACTGAGCAGTTAAATTAGACACGACCCTCTTTCCAAAACGCCACACTCCAAAGAGACCAAATAAGCTTTACTGAGACTGACACTGAGTAGAAACATTTGTCAAAAACAACAGAAGCATAATAGTGCCCTCAACTGACAACTGTTCTGAACAACATGGCATAAAAATGGCATTAAGCCTCAATTTGCTGCAACTACAATACTATGAGAACGCAAACAATTATTGACAGACAGAAAGCGTCAGAGACCGCGGTCCGCAGACACATTTTTGTTGGCT
Organism: Myxocyprinus asiaticus; assembly: GCF_019703515.2. Taxonomy (NCBI): domain Eukaryota; kingdom Metazoa; phylum Chordata; class Actinopteri; order Cypriniformes; family Catostomidae; genus Myxocyprinus; species Myxocyprinus asiaticus. The sequence goes on along the minus strand of NC_059345.1, from coordinate 61,588,420 downwards.
GTTTACAGAGTCTAGTGCTATCACAGAGACAGGTGAGATATCTCACAACAATTATTTAATTAATATCTTTCAGGGAGCAGGACATTTTTTTTGCATGCCTTTCCATGAAGGAGAAAAAAAAAAAAAAAAAAAAAAAAAAAAATCGCTTACAGTACCTTTAAATAACTCCTGAAAAATGACATGCATTTCCTCACATTTAAACATCAATTCAGACTTAAACTTTATTGAACGTTTCCTCAAGCTTCTGAATTGCTTAATAAATGCTTTTTGCTCTTACTCATTGAAAAAGTGCTCATGTATCTTAAAATTGTGAAAGACATACAATTTCGTGATTCTATTCAGTTATATAACGCAAGCATCATCTCCACAATGCCATTGCTTTTCATTTTTTGTTAGATAAAATTCCACTGAAATTTGATAAATCGTTGAAAAGAGATTGTATTTTTCCTAAACTAAAAATACCATAAAAATACACAATATTTTTTTTTAACATCTTTAATTTCACAAAACAAATAAGTTTGTTTTAACATGAGTTTCTCATTTTCCTTCTGTGCATCTAACAATCTCACAATAAAGAAACTAATTTACACATCTTTTGTCTACAAAAATAAAATTAAAGAAATAACTAGAGCTTTACAGTAAATTAACATATAAAACAGACTGTGAACTCTATATTACATGAGTGAATGTCAATAAAAAAAAAAAAAATAATAATATATATACGTACAGTAGTTAGCACAAGTATGAATAGCACTGTGCAGCATACTTCTACAAATCTGTGAGTTGTTGACTGAATATGAATATGAATAAACATAGAACAATGGAGGAATGAGGGAAGAAAAAGACAAGCTTAAAGGGGAAGCAAACAGCCAGTGAAAAGATAATGGTTAAAAACACAGTGGAAAAAGGGCATTAAAGCTAAAAAAGAGAGATCAGGTTTACATTTCTCCACCTGAGTTTTAAAGTAGTTATCCATTCAAACATCTCTCAGTCACACAAAAAAATTAAAGAAAACAATAATAAAAAAATAAATAAAAAACCTTCTGTGAGGTAACTGTCGTCCTTTCATAGGTTAGCTTTACATGCCAAACTCTTATATAAAGATATTCGCATTTTCAAACGTAAAATTACATTTTTTGAATTGGAGTTCCAGATCCCTTCATTTGTGCTTCGGGCACCCGTTGAGAGCTACAACTGAACTACGGCAAACGGAGAGGGACAAAAGTTTACATTATTTACACATAAAATGATATGTCAGCTTGAAGGTCACGTGACTATGCCAGACAACAGATTCCATAAATACACTTTTTCTGTACAAACCGGAGTCAGTCCAGTTATGAGCCGTCAGGAGGAAACACTGTGCGTAGAAACAAACATTTGTGGATCTTTTCTTTTTCCTTCTTTCGTGTAGTGTTATTCTACGAAATACAAGCCTCAAAATTAAAGATATTTGTGAGATATCTTATTTGCACCCCGTATTTTCCGCAGGGGTCCCAGTGCAAAATAACCTGGATTTGTCAAAGCCGTACCATCCACGTACAGCTCCACAGCAACCAATAGTTGACACTGCCATCTTGGCTATTGTTGATATGGCTCACGATATGTTTGAACCAAAACGATGCCTGTTTGGATTTCCGAGTTTCCTGATTAGCTGAATGGATGAGAAGCATGTATAGCAGCAGGTAAAGTGCTGGGATTTCCTTCAAAGGGCAGTCACGTCTTCAGCCACACTATTGTACATTCCATTATTCCACTTTTGTTTCACTTCCTATTCTGTTCATCACTTCACAACTACGTTCTCCATCAATAACATTACATTTTCTCTCAAATGCATTACTAGAATCCACTTGAATATTCTCTTCCCTCCTTTTATCTTTCTTCATCTTTTATTTCTTTCTGGATGTAGGCCGAAGTGTCGTCTGCCCTATTTTAAGTCCCGAATTTTTGATTTACACAAACACCACACATTATGCTTCCAGGAGCAAGGCATGCTGGGAAGGGACTACATTATCAGTGCAGAGCATACATGTGTTTGTTCATGAGAGAACCTTGAACAGGTCCAGTGTGAAATGTCAGAACCCAGTAGACTGGATTTCTGGTTGAGATGGTTCTTCCGAGACGCCCTCCTTACCTAAATAAATAAAATAAAAAATAAATAAAACAAATTACAAATAAATCACATATGTTGAATAATGTTATCTTGAAATAATCATAAAAAAAAAAAAAAAAAAAATTCTATCCTATATAGAAAGATGAATAATTAGAGATAAAGTAAATAATAACTTATATTTCAATCTGTTCATCATACAAAGTGATCAAATGCCTTCAGAAGACTTGGAATTTAATGCATGGACTACTTTTATGACACTTTTGGGTGCTTTATGATGTGTTAAATTAGTAAGGAATAATTGACGAAGGACCGTTGAATTGTTTAAAAAATAATGCACACCAGAGGTGGTAATGCGGTCAACGCATTATTTTTAAACAATTTAACGGGCTGAAGTCAATTATTCCGCTTATACCATGGTTACCACACCTTAAGACATTGTTCAGGGTTTTATCTTAAGACATTTTCTGGTTTTGGTCCCTAAAATGCTCTTATGAGAGGAACTTCTTTCTTTCGCCACGGATTCAGCTTCTTGCGTTAATACAGTCCGAGCCTTCATTACTAATTCCAAAACGTCACTTCAGAACTAGCAACGGAGGATTGCGAGGCTTGTGCTGCTTTACTGGAGCACTTACTGGAATAACAAGTTAGTGCGTTTGTACGTGTGTGTGTGTGTGTGTGTGTGTGTTTGTATTTGAGGGATCGAAAGAGAGAAACTGAGATCTCGCTTCCGGGATTACCTTTTTTTGTTGCAGCTCGTCAGAAGTAACATCGCTTCAAAATCACCAAGATATGTGTCGCCATATTCCCATTGTAAACCTTAATAACTTTTTTCATCCCCACTGAGATGCAGGAATGCGCTGACATGACGACTCTGTTTTTCTCTCACGAGTATGTTTGGGCCTTAAGTGTGTGCGTTACGCATATAATGTGTGTCCATGAGCGTATGTGAGCGTGCGAGCGTATGTGCGAGTGTGTGTGCATGAGCGTGTGTGCACGTGCGTGCGTAAGCGCGGGGGAGACGAAGGAGCACGAGGGCTCTTTAACCGAAATTGAAATAAATGTAGGATATTTTAGACATTTTGACATTCTTAACCGATTTACTTTAACCAATGATTTTGTTTTAATTTGTTATTTTGCTGTAGTAGCCTGTATGGCTCTTTGAAATAATTTGGCGAAGTGATATGGAACCGTTATGCGGTCAAGACCTGGAACAACTTTATAGCCGTGCGTTTACTTGAAAAATAATTGCACACCTTAGAACGTCCGTGAACCAATCAGAATCAAGCATTCAACAGACCCGTGATATAAATGTCTTTAATGAACAAATCCCATTAAACATTCACAGTGCTGTGGAAAAAGTAAGTGAACCCCTAAGCTGAAGACATTAACAAAAGCTAATTAGAGTCAGGAGCTGGCAAACCTGGCATCCACTTAATGAAACGAGATTGGAGGTGTGGGTTAGAGCTACTTTGACTTATAAAAAGAGATTTCAGAAAACATACGATCAAGAATTGTTGCTTTGCATAACGCTGGAAAGGGTTACACAGTTATCATGAAGACCTTAGGTATTCATCTGTCCACAGTTAGATCAATTGTCTATAAATGCAGACCATTTACTACTGTGGCTACTCTCCCTAGAAGTGGCCGTCCAGCCAAGATGACTCAAAGGGCACACCGCAGAATGTTCAATGCGGTAAAAACATCTCTGTTCATGAGTCTACTATACGGAAAACATTAAACAGCCATGGGGTCCACGGCAGGACACTACGAAGGAAGCCGCTGCTTTCCAACAAAAACATTGCTGTGCACCTGAAGTTTGCCAAAGACCACCTTGACACTCTACAACGCTACTGGGACAAAGTTTTGTGGACTGATGAAACTTAGGTTGAATTGTTTGGGAACAACACACAGCACTACGTATGCATAAAAAGGCACCGCATAGCAACATGAAAACACCATCCCAACAGTGAAGTAGGTGGAGGGAGCATAATTATTTGGGGCTGCTTTGCTGTTTCAGGGCCTGGACCGCTTGCCATCATCGAGGGAAAAATGAATTTCTAAGTTTAATCAAGGTATCCTACAGGATAATGTCAGGGCTGCTGTGCACCAGCTGAAGCTCAGACGAAGTCTGCATGTGATGCATCAGGACAATGACCCTAAACATCGAAGTAAATCCACTACAGAAAATCCACCTTTGTTGTGCAGGTCTAAACCACAGCTACCGGAAATGCTTGGTTGAGGTTATTGCTGCCAAAGGAGTATCGACCAGTTATTAAATCCAAGGGTTCACTTACTTTTTCCACAGCACTGTGAATGTTTAATGGGATGTGTTCAATAAAGACATGTAAGATTATAGTTGTTTGTGTGTTTTTAGCTTAAGTACATTGTGTTTTTCTACACTTGTGACTTTAATGAAAATGAGATCACATTTTATGACCAATTAATGCAGAAAACCAGCTAATTCGAAAGGGTTCACATCATTTTTCTTGCCACTGTACATATAATAATGTTGTTTATAGGCATATTAAATAGCCAAGTAAATAAATCAGATAGCCTGTTAAATGATGATCAATAGCCTTAAATTAAGTCTTACAGACTAATTTAGCAATGCGTTATCATACACTGGTGCGTGATTAACGGCTATAAATATTTATTTTAATAATATGAAACCGTATTTTGCATTATTTGTTTTTAAATTAAAAATCCATATTTATTCTTATGATAATTCGATTACTCAACTGTTTTTAGCCTATGTTTGCAATAAACCTGCATGACATGAGCCAGTCTCCATCTCAATGACTACATTTACAATGCAGCTGAATGTGACCCAATTCTGATTTTCAGCTCAAATCAGATTTTTTTTTAAAGGTTGATCGCATGACATTTTAAATGTAGCCCATATCGGATACTGGTCTGAACAGCAGATGCTCCTAAACTGACCTGTATGCATATAACACTCCCTGAGCATAATCATCATTATGCTCGTTCGACCCTGCATTGTATTTTGGCTTCGCTATAAGCAACGTATAATTTAATTTAACTGACTGATCTCAGTTCAGGAGACTCTGTGCTGTCAGTAAAGGGTTAAACTTTGAGTCATGTGACCAATCAACAGTGGTGATCGCAGAGGAGTTTGTGTTTGGTTGAAATGCCAACAAAACTACATCTGGTATGAAACCTAATTAAGTTTTTACATTGAAACCTGTTTAAGTAAAAAGATTAGTCTCTAGTTAAATACGATACACTTTTTAAAATTTGAGCGATTTATCACGAAACGGCACTCTGTTAAACACAATGACAACATTCTTGAACTGTATGCTCAGTTTCAGTTAAAATATTTTTGATTGACTGTGCATTATCACATTGAGAATTAATGGATGCATCCAAAAACTGGAAAATGTTGTTTCAGAGGCTTTATATTCACCGTATTCAGCCCCACCCCTTTTCTGTGCTCCGCTCTTCCAAAATTTGTCATCTAACTTCCTGTTTGTATTGAAGTTTACTGAGAAGAGTCGAACAAAATAGATTGCGTGTACAAATTTTTTTTTATCATCAAGAGTTGATGGTGCGAGGCTACACCACCCCTTTACTACGTGAAAATGCTCATGAGGTGTTTTTTCTGTAACTAAAAAAATTTGGTTTTTTCCAACACCCGCAGAGGTAAATTGGACCTGGCAGATCACATTCGGACAGCTATGACACAATGTACATTTTCATGATACAAGTGTTTAATTGTTATGTGTAATTATGTGTGTAATTCTCCTTAATTTTTAGGTTTCAACTTAACACATTTGTGTTAAAATGTGTAGTTGACATGAAATTTCCAACAAATTTCACATGCAAGTTCAACATTAAAGAAAATTACAATTGTACTTTTTTAAATTAATTTGTCACCCTAAATTTTTTTAGAGGCTTAAATGTGATTAAAATGGTTGTAAATGGAATCTAAAATAAAACATACACTTTCACATGTATATGTGTGCATTAGTGCCCGACTGATATTATCGGCCATTATTAGCCTTTCACCGATATATTGATATCGGCGTATATTTTACCGATATGCGCCTATATGAAAACAGAACATATAATGCAGAAAGCAATGCTTTAGAACTGGTGTCATAGCATAGTTTGTCCAGCAGAGCACGCTCCGACTCAGAGCTGAACTGACGGTGGAATAGTTTGTGAAATACATACTGGAAACTTAAAAAATGACCCCATCATTTTCCCTTTTCAATATGACTAATATAACGTTAACCTTGTCCCTGACAACCATGACCCTCATGTCTGTTTGCTGTTAGCCAGCTATAGTTTGTCAGTGCAGTCAGTAATGTAGCAGATTGAAAGGTAAACATCAGAGCATCTTTTTGCAGCTCAGCAGAAAACGGTGCGGTGGTGGATTGTGTCTGTTGAGTGTTGATTTCACGCTATGTTATTACCTAGTTTGTGAGACACAATGCTGAAAAAAAACAAAAAAACAATGCCTGTCTTTTACTCTCCGTGACAACGAACTTATAGCTAACTAGCTAATCACGTAGCTACTTTCATTGTTGTCAGCTGAGTGGAAGCTAATGTGTAAACATGTATTCACCAAACTGTTTTGTTTAGGATTCACGGTTTGGTACCCCCTTCAACCAAACAATTCCAGTCGTGTCATTTATAAAATGTAATATTTAAAAGTCTGGTTTTCCACCGTTGAAAGTTTCCCCTGAACTTGTATAGCAGAATACAGTGTAACACCGCTGCCACTGTTTATCTTGACTCAGCAGTATTAATATAGTCAGCATTTGACTGATACTAAACAGTACTGATGTTTATTTAACTATTTGTTTTATTTTTATTCTTTATTTTAATGGTCAGCATTTGACTGATACTAAACATATATTACTGATGCTTACCAAGCTATTTATTGTATTTGTATTTATTCTTTATTTTCTCAGTGTTCATTTCTAGAATTTGTTGACAATGTATAATAATAATGTCAAATATTCTTTGATAAAAATATTTTAAGAAAGCAGCCTTCTGAGTTCCTTTACATAGTCATATCGGTGCAAAATCGGTGAAAAATCCACATAGAAAAGGTCTGTTTTCATTCCGCCCCCAAAAATTAAATATATCGGCCACCAATCTGTGAATTTTCCCTCTCTAAAATTGGTATCGGTATCAAAAATCCCATATCGGTCGGGCTCTAGTGTGCATGTATAAATACAGTTGCATCCTTCCCCCGTCCCGTTTTAACACTCAAACATCTGCTCACCTTAACAATAATGCGATAGGTGACTGACATGAGAAGATGGTCAGAGGTGTCTTACAGAGATATTTTAAATGACTTATGTTATCTCTTGGAGTTTCATGAGCACAGAGACACATCAGTACATCCACAGCTTAAGGAAAGATCTTCTGTATTTATGAATTAAGTACTCTTGTTTTAAAATCTCCCTGCTCTGCTTCCGGTTGTTATGACAAACCCTGAACAATTTAAAATACTCATGATAGCTAATGACAACTCTATAACCTATAAATCCACTTCGTTAGCTAATTATACTTTGACATCAACACCATAGACATCTATTTAGAACCGCCAAACCGGAAGTTCCCAGACAAAATTTTCAAGATGGCTGCACGGTATTTTCTCTTGTGCATTAAGGTGAATAGAGTTAGGATGAATATAAAGTGCATTTCAAACTGTTCTGAAACCAGTGCAGACAGACAGCACACTGGAGGTTAATTCATTCACTAAATAGGGAGCATCCTATAGCTCTCTATGCATTCAATCCAAACTTCCTATTTTAAGTTGATGATGCAGATGATGTTTGGGCCGCTCAACATGTTTGACAGACATGGGACAATGATAATCAGTACAAAGATTCAGAATTTATAATGTATAATTTTAACATGGTTGGCAGTGATTGGATGATGCTGGCCAATACTTTGAAACGTAATTATTAATGCTAATTTCTTATGTAATGTCTGTAACACCTCAAAAACATGAATAACCAACACTCCTGGAAACAAACAATTTGGAAAAAAAAAAAAAAATCTTGGTATTATAAACAATTTCACAATTTAGTCTCAATGTCCACATATGTGGACATAAACTTTAAGGAAAACTATTTGGTCTATATATATATATATATATATATATATATATATATATATATATATATATATATATATATATACACACACACACACACACACACACACACACACACACACACACACACACAGACACACAGACACACAGACACACACACAGACACACACACAGACACACAGTCATGTGAAAAAATAAGTACACCCCATGGAAATTGTTGGCTTTGACATATTTGGCAAGCAAACATTTGATCCTCTTTGAAACAGTGCCTATTAATAAAGTTGATGTACTCAAACAAATGACACATAAAATTGACATTTTGTATTCATTTTCATAATGTAAATTAAAAAAAACAAAAACAGATCAGTCACATGGAAAAAGTAAATACACCCCTTAATTTATCAAATCCATAAAATCAGAATCAGGCGTTCAAGATCAGAACAGTTTGAAATGCACTTTATTTTCATGCTAAGTCCGTATACAGCCTCTGAAAGCAACATTTTCCAGTTTTTGGAAGCATCAATTGATTTGAACTGAAACTGAGCATACGGTCCATGAATGTGTTCATTAAACAGCATTTAACAGAGTGCCGTTTTACGATAAATCTCTCCAATTTTAAAATTGGCTTATCGGATGAAACTAAAGACTCGAATCTTTTGACTCAAACAGGTTTTAATGTAAAAACTTAATTAGGTTTCTTACCAGATGTAGTTTTGTTAGCGTTTCAACCAAACACATACTCTGCTGTAATCGATGCCATGTTTGTTTGGTCACATGACTCCGTGCATCAAAAGTTTAACCCTTAACTGACAGCACAGAGTCTACTGAACTGAGGTCAGTCGGTTTAAATTAAATTAAAATATGCGTTGCGTATAGCGAAGCCAAAATACAACGTCCACGCATGTGGACGCGGGGTTGCACTAGGTTAAAGTGGCTCAGATCGGATTTGAAAATGTCAGATTCAATGCGCTTGTGGCAGTCATCCAATTAAGAGATATGTGTGACATGTGAGTGGAAAAAAATCAGATGTGGGCCACATTCACCTGTGGTGTGAACATAGCTTATATGAAACTGCACTTGTCACAAACACATGAAGACATATCGACCTGATATCATGTTGATGTTGTAATAATTGACACGTTGTGATTTTGTTCCATGTATTTTCAGATTTTCTACGCATGTGCTGCCACATGAGTTCTGAGAAAATCCTTTATGTATCCTAGATAAACATGCAGCTAAGTTTTCCACCAAGATGAAAGTTGTAAGATGACATGATTAGCAACAGATGTTCTTAGTTGACTGTTTTATGTCATTTGATTCCTTCATGTCTCTTACATAGTGAGCATCAGAATATCATTTTTACAATACAAATTTAAAGGGATAGCTCACCCAAAAATGAAAATTCTCTCATCATGTACTCACCCTCATGCCATCCCGGATGTGTATGACTTTCTTTCTTCTGCAGAACATAAAACAAAGATTTTTAGAAGAATATCTCAGCTCTGTAGGTCCACACAATACAAGTGAATGGTGACCAGAACTCCAAAAGCTCAAAAAAAGGAGATAAAGTCAGCATATAAGTAATCCTTTAGACTCCAGTGGAGTTAAATTTTGGTCTGCTGTCACCCAAATCCAACTGGATTACTTCAGAAGACATGGATTAAACCACTGGAGTCATATGATTACTTTGATGCTGACTTTATCACTTTTTGGAGCTTCAAAATTTTGGTCACCATTCACTTGCAATGAATGCACCTACAGAGCTGACATATTCTTCTAAAAATCATTTGTTTTCAGCAGAAGAAAGTAATTCACATCTGGGATGGCATGAGAGTGAGTAAATGATTATTGAGAATTTTTATTTTTGGGGGAACTAAACCTTTAACCCTGTATTATGCTGTTACACATATAAATGATCACAATAAACAATTATTTCATCAAGTAGTAGAGTTCATTAGCCTAACTGCCAATCAGAATTTAGAGTCAGAACTATTGCTTTTATAAATAATAATATTATACAGTACATTATTATAATATTTGAGATGGAAACCTCACCATCGCCTGCTCCACGGTGCATTGATGGTATTCCGACTGCTGTGGGAGACTTGTAGAAGAGGTCACTTGACCCTTTATCAACAGAAAGAGGCTTCCTTAATTTCTTCAGAAGTTTGTAGTGGTCTGCTTCAATGTCCTACAAGAGAGAAGAAATACATCAAAGGTGAAATCTTGAATGCTTTGTAGCTTCATTTAATTGTATGTCAAGTACTTACACACAACTTATTTTGTATTGGGAAATTAGTCTTTTGTTTGTATACTTTACCCTAAGGTGCTGAAGTTTCCTCATCAGCTCTTCAATCGTGTGGAAGATCTCGTCCACGTGCTTGATCACGTGCCGCTGGATGTTAGCTTGTGATTGGCCGAGCCCCTCCTCTTGACTCAGGTTCTCAGTCAGTGATTGGTCTGTTGGAGACAGGCAGGGAGTCTCTTGTTGTTCTTCTTCACCAATAAAGGATGATAAGAACACGCTCTGAGTCTGATGGTGGTTCTGAGATGTGTCCGAGTCTTTGATCGCATCTGTGCTGCTCTCGTCTGTGAGAGCACCGTTTTGGTCTTTGGGCATGACCAGATAAAACATGTTTCCTGGAAACAGATGGAATAACAACATAAATCGCTCGGATAGCACTAAGTCTTTGTTCAAACGTCACACAAATCCAATGGGGTTTTCAAACCCAATCTTTGGACTGACTGTTCGCAGTCATTTAGCGGGGGATAAAATCAGGTCCAATTTTTCAGACAATTTAGTTAATACCTGTTCTACATCATTTGCTTTAGAAATGGCATGAAGGGATAGTACCATCAATAATGAAATTTCTGTCATAATTTATTCACCCTCATGTTAACGAAATAAATGTATTAATTAAACAAATGTAACCCTAAAAAGGTTTTTGTATCCTGGGAAAGAAGAGCAATGAATGAATTGGTAAATTTTTTTTGTATAAAAATTATAAATTTATCTAAAAGAAAAAGGCAGCATTTTTTGAAAAGTCAGCTGACCTTGAGGAAAATGCTTCTGTTATTATTATTATTTTTTTTGTTTGGATTTTCTCCCTTTTTTCTCCCCAATTTGGCATTCACAATTCCCAATGTTCTTTAAGTCCTCATGGTGGCGTAGTGACTCGCCTCAATCCGGGTGGCGGAGGACGAATCTCAGTTGCCTCTGTGTCTGAGACCGTCAAATCCGCGCATCTTATCACGTGGCTTGTTGAGCGCGTTACCGCGGAGACATAGCACGTGTGGAGGCTTTACGCTATTCCCCGCGGCATCCACGCACAACGCACCACGCGCCCCACCGAGAGCGAGAACCACATTATAACGACAATGAGGAGGTTACCCCATGTAACTCTACCCTCCCTATCAACCGGGCCAATTTGGTTGCTTAGGAGACCTGTCTGGAGTCACTCAGCACACCCTGGATTCGAACTCGCGACACCAGGGGTAGTAGTCAGCGCCTTTACTCACTGAGCTACCCAGGCTCCCCTTTTCAATGTTATTTTCATAATTTTTCATATGCGATTAATTGATCGGTACACCATGTAATTAATTAGATTAAAATTTTTTATTGGTTGACAGCCCTAGTCAAAACATTGCTCTATTTGAGCATACAGACCAGCCTGACACATTTGTGCACCCAATGGCATGAGTTTAGAGTGGAAGTAACCTTTTGTTCGACCAACAGACTTTGTTCTTCACTTTTGTTTGACCAATACAATATATATCTATCTATCTATCTATATATATATATATATATATATACACACACACACACACCGATCAACCACAACATTAAAACCACCTGCCTAATATTGTGTAGGTCCCCCTCGCGCCGCCAAAACAGTGCCAACCCGCATCTTAGAATAGCATTCTGAGATGCTATTCTTCTCACCACAATTGTACAGGGTGGTTATCTGAGTTACCGTAGACTTTGTCAGTTCGAACCAGTCTGGCCATTCTCTGTGGACCTCTCTCATCAGCAAGGCATTTCTGTCCACAGAACTGCTGCTCAGTACGCTAACTCAGATACATGACTACTAAAATCACTGCTGTGACTATTATAATATTATAATTTACACATGTACAAACTATATCCCCTTGTAACACATATACTTATTGTAAAGCAAAGTTGCAGAAATTCTGAATTGTTGAAGCTCAAGAACCGTCAAACAAAGAGATTGTCTGTATTCATATCATTCAGATTCAGTTTCCAAAACTGAAGCTAAATCTCATAACAGATTAAATTACACAGTCAATGGAGACTAAAAACAAGCCATGAAGTTTGAGACAAGTCACAATTGTTTGGAGGAAACTGGCCCAGAATGCATCTGCCAGAGTATTGTACTATATATTAGCCCCACCTTTCTCCATAGAGGATTGGCTGGAGGTGACATCATCAGTGATGTCGTCAGGAATAGAAGAGCCCGCACCCACAACTGTGTAAGAAAGACAGGTAGAAGGTGTGTGTGTGTGTGTGTATGTGTTAAAATGAAAGTGTATGCAAATGAGTGTGTAAAAATTGTTTTGCAAACATGGTGCATTTGTTTGTGCATTTAGTTAGCAAAAGACATATACAAGAAAGCCATAACACCAGTACGTTTGAGTGTGTGTAGGTGTTTGTGAGAGTTAGAGCGAGTGTATGTATGTATGTGTGTGTGTGTGTGTGTGTGTGTGTGTGTGTGTGTGTGGTGTAAAAGTAGCAAAAAGAGATTGAAAAAGTGTGTTAAAATCACATAAGCTTCAAAGTGAGTTCTAAGCACATGCAGAGAGAGAGAGAGAGAGAGAGAGAGAGAGAGAAAGAGAAAGAGGGGAAAAGATAGATAAAAAGTTTAATTGTTTGAAATGAATTTTACAGCAACAATATCTGAGAAGATTCAACCAAATCACAAAAAATATTGTATTACAAAATTTTTTAATGTAATACAGTAAAAAATATTGCACTGCAGTAATGACAATCTAACGGAAATCACTATCGAGAATAATGGAAATTAATAAATAAACCCCTCCAAAGTAAAACAATGTGGACGCATTCAAGTAATGAGAATTTGGGGATAAATAATGTCAATGCAAAAAACCTTAAAGGTCCAAAAAGTCTTAATTTTCTTTATGAAAAATATCATTTCTTATTCAGACTGACGCCGATAATTTAAAAAACATGGTAATATTGGCCAATACCGATAGGGTTACTGATATATCATACATCCCTACTGATCAACATTCAATAGTGAAGATAAATGGCCTTGATGATGCTTAACACCATCAATGAGTTTTTACCTTTCCTCACAACCTGAACAGTAGGTTGCACCACCTCAACATGTTCTTCCACCCACTGACTGGGTCTCTCGCTAAGGGCAGGTTCAGAAACTTCTGGCTCCACTCTGTCTGAAAAAGAACTTCTTTCATTGGCCGTCTCATTTGTGGGTGTGTCATCTGAATCTTGACTCCTTCCATCCTCAAGATCCCTGAAGATCAGTTGTCTGAGGTTCTCCACTGAGAAAATGAGAGGAAAGGAGGGAGAAGTGTGAGAAGAGAAGATTTCTGATTGGCTGTCTTTATGCAATTATGTGAGCCAGGGTGCACAAGTTTTTACCAGTTTGCTACAGTGAGCATTTCTGAAGAAAAAATTATTTTGCCAGATTAAAGGCAGTAAATGTTTTGAAAGACATTCAACAGTGTACTTTGATACTATACTGTAAATAATGTGCGTAATTTTTTACGGAAAGAAATGTAAAAATATATCAGATTTGGTAGTTTTAAATAGATTTATCTTATGGTTAATGGCGAAAATGTATATTATGTTTAACAAGACAATCCTTTTGGACTTTCACTGTAAACTATCTATTGTTTTATTTTTCCGGATTTTTTATGGATATTAAACACAGAAAAACAAAACATATATACACAGAATCAACAATTAACCCCCACTACTACCCCTCCCAATCCCGAACCCCACCCTGGCCACCAACAACATCCCAGTGGTCATACATGATTATAGACACAAAAAAAATTTATTAAAAAAAATAATAAATCACATCCAGAAATGCTAGATATCCGCCCCATTTCCCCACAAACAAGTTCAATTTCCCCAGTCTTCTAAATGGACGCCACCCTCCCCATCTCCGAGCACCACTCCTGAAATGAGGGCACTCCAGCCGACCTTCATCCTCTTAAAACTATCTGTTTGGCGATCATGACACTGGTTAGGACCCTACTCTTTGTGTCTATTCTCTACATCGATGACCATCCCATCGCCCAAAATACAGAGTCTGGGGCAAAATTAAACCCGAGTGCCCAATACATCACACACAATACTCTGAACCTTCAACCAAAACTCCTGGATCTTAACACACCACCAAAAGAGATGGGTTATGTCTCCATCCTCTGACTGGCAAGGTGTGTCTTTAAGACCAAGCCTATACAATCTAGAGGGGGTCCAATAGAATCGATGTAAAATCTTGAATTGCATAAGGCACACCCTTGCATCTTTAGATTCAGACTTGACATTTATTTTAGAATCCTAGCCCACACTCCCTCCTCTAACACCAAGTTTAAATCTTTCTCTCATAATCTCTTGACAGAAGTTAAAGCTCCGTCCCCCAGACTCTGAATTAGCAGGGAGTAATACGCTGATGCCTCATGACCTTTTCCAAAAGCAGTAATCACCACTCCCAGAGTGTCTGCCTCTTTAGGGGGGTGTATGCTACTCCCAAAAATAGTACAGAGCAGGTGGTGCAGCTGTAAATACCTAAAGAACTGAGATCTGGGAATCCCAAAATGTTGAACCAAATTTTGAAAGGATCAACACTCTACTCTCATACAGTTCACCGAGTGTAGTAACCCCCCCTCAGAATTCACGCTGACCAGCAAAAAGGGGACTTATTAATACATAATTTTGGGTTCAGCCATATGCTCGAGGCAACATTTAAATAAGTGTCTGAATTAAACACTCCGGACACTTTTGTCCATACTGAGTGCAAATGCGAGATAACGGGATGTAATTTAACTTCTCCGGTTAGTTTGATAGAAAGGCTTTGTAATAGCGAAATAGGGGCAAGAACTTCCTGTTCAATACAAAACCAGGGAGGGGCTCTCTCAGGTGGAAGCGACCAATGAGCCAAATGTCTGAGACCGAACGCATAATAATAAAACAAAATCTTGGGTAGGCCTAGCCCACCTTTGTCAATCGGCCTATGCAGCTTTCAGAAATGTAATCTGGGACATTTACCATTCCAAATGAAGGACCTCACTGTGCTATCAAATTGCTTGAAATAAGAGAGGGGGACATCTATAGGGAGAGACTGCAGCAAGTAATTGAATTTTGGAATACAATTCATTTTAATAACATTAACCTTCCCAATCATCGATAAATGTAATGAAGCCCACCTGCCCACATCGCTCGAAAACCTTTTTATTAAAGGGTCAAAATTAACTAACTATATCACACAAATTTGCTGGGAATAAAATACCCAAATACTTAATGCCCTGTTTGGGCCACTGAAAGGTGCCCGGCTGAAAAGCCGTTATCGGGCCGTACGCTGTCAGAGCCAAAGCTTCGGATTTAGACCAATTAACTCTGTATCCTGAGAATGTAGAAAAGGAATTAATAATTCTGTGGAGGCAAGGCATAGATCTAGTAGGATCGGAGATGAATAATAAAATATCATCTGCGTAAAGCAGAAGCTTATGCAACACACCTCTCGCCATCACCCCTGGAAAATCATCCTCCTTCCTTATCACAGCTGCTAATGGTTCAGGGCAAGACAGAACAATAATGGGAAAGAGGGCAAACCTGCCGGGTGCCCCATCCAGAGTAAAGTAATCTGAAATTAATCCATTTGTTTGTACCGCTGCTACCGGGTGTCTATAAAGTAACTTAATCCCTCCAATAAACATACTCCCAAACCTGTACATTTCCAAAATCTTAAAAAGATAATCCCATTCTACCATATCAAATGCCTTTTCGGCATCAAGTGAGATGGCAGCGACCGGAGTCTGATCATTTGCCACTGATGACATATTGATGAAACGCCTGATGTTATCAGAAGAGCTACAGCCCCGAATAAACCCCACCTGATCCATATGTATAAGAGATGTCATAACTTAATCGGTTAGCCAAAACTTTTGACAATATTTAAACGTCTAGCTGGATCAGGGAAATTGAACTGTAACTCTTACACTCGCTTGGATCTTTGTCCTTTTTAAGAATCAGACTGATCTGGGCTTGCGTCATGGTTGGCGGAAGCTTTCCATTCTTTAATGATTCTGTATAAACTTCTAGCAAAAGTGGAGCCGATTCTGTAGCATAAGATCTAAAAAAAAAAAAAAAAAAAAAAAAATCAGCGGCAAAGCCATCTGGCCCCGGCGCATTGCCTGTATGCAAGGCCTTAATTAACTCGCCAAGCTCCTCCAGGGTTATCTCAGAATCAAGATAATTTCTTTGCTCAGTCGTCAGTTTAGGGAGTTTTAATGGTTCCACAAAGTTTCTAATATCTTCATCAGCAGACGAAGATATGGAACTATAGAGATCAAGATAGAATTCTTTAAAAGCATTATTAATATCAATGGCTGAGGTAAAAATTTCACCACCAGCAGATTTCACTGAGGGAATGGTAGAAAAATACTCTCTCTGCTTTACATATCTAGCCAAAAGCTTCCCTGCTTTGTCCCCTGACTCAGAGTATGACTGTCTTGCCCTGAATAGCCAAAACTCCACCTTCCGCAACGAAATAGTATTATAACTGTATTTCAATCGAGTCAATTCTCTGAGGCCATCAGACAACATTCAGCACTTCAGCCCTGCCTCGGCACTTTTAATATTCCCTTCTAACTTTTTTGATGAATGAGGCACACTGTATGATCCGACCCCTAAGAACCACCTTAAGTTCCTCCCAAGCCACGCCCACAGAGGATACTAAGGACCAGTTTATGATTAAATGCTTGCAACATCCCTTCATGAGCTATAAAAAAACCCTGATCATCAGCGTTAGGTGCATAAATATTAGCTAAAAATCAACCTTTGCCCCTGAATTTCTGCTAAAACAATAATGACTCAGTTTGAGACATTTGAATTGTAGATGTTTACTTATCAATGTAATGACTCCCCTGCTCTTACTAGAGCCATCACTACAGAAAACATTCCCACCCCATATCTTCCCAAATTTTTCAGCTTCCTGCAGAGAAAGATGCATTTCTTGAAGAAACACTATATCATATTTCTTATGTTTAAGAAAAGAAATAACCTTCCTTCTTTTTATGGGGTGCCCCAACCCATTCACATTCCACATGGAGAGAGACAATCCACTCATACTAACATTTGACACTGACATATTAGATTGTGTCAAAAACAAAATTATAAAGACCACATTCCAACATTAGTGCAACAATCAAACCCCAAACATAAAAAAGAAAAACGTGCGCATTAACCCTGCACACGACAGCGCCAACCTGTGTCCATCCCTCAAAACTCAAACAGTCCATGTACGCCTACGAAAGTCCCCGCGACAACTTTGCCGTTGGATTGCTCAAGTCCGGTGTTTCTATACAAATTGTGTGAGACAGAATTTTATAACAGAAGAAAATGTCCAGCCAATAGGTGGGATAAACACAAAGAAAATATAGATTCATACACATAACTGTCCCAAAGGTGTGTTCCTCCACAAAACAAGCTTCAGCTGCTGCGGAACCAGCACAAAAAAGCCGTTCAGTTTCCTCAGGCAGTCAAATGAATGTTCAGTGAGCTGGCTGTTACATGAGTGCAACAAATGACCTCATCACTCAAATGTCCTGCAAGAAATACTCTGTAGGGCTTTACTGGTTGTTTAGATCAGTGTTACTATCAGAAATAATTAATAATTATTTCTGTAGTTATTAATTAATTGGATCTAACTCATTAAAACCTCATATGGGACTGCTGTAAATGTGTGCTACATTTAGGAGCAAGTTTGGTTATTAGCAATAATTAATAATTATCAAAGATAAGATAATTATCAATAGAACATTGATTAGAATCAATGTTAGCTTTTTTAAATCCTTTAAATCAACAGTTATCAAAGATAATCGTTAATTGTTAACATCGATGAAACATTAATTAAAATTAATACTAGCTTATTGATCATTCAAATTCAATCATCAAAGATAATTATCAATTATCAAAAATCAACAGAATATTAATGAGGATTAACATTGACAGGGCACCACCCTGAAATCAGGGACTAATAACCAAATAGTAAAACAGTCTCAATATTAGATTGTTTTTTTAGGAAAATCGGCATCCGAAGAATATCGATTTTCGGGAAAAAAAAACAATGAATGAAGGTTTGAATCCGAGCACTGACATCCCGTCAGCATGACACAGGTGTATGCAAAACAAACCAAAATACTTCTCTTTGTAATATAAACAAAAGTTTATTTATGCAGTAATATCAATTAATAATTAATACAATGCAGTCAATAAACTTCCGACTTACAACTACAAACTAAACAGTGATATGATTAGATATAGAAATAAAAATAACTTTAATACATAGGGTGTGTGTGTGTGACAGTGTGTGTGTAAGGAGGGACGCGCACAAAACAGCGAACGTGACTTGTGGAGAGTATGTCACGCGAGACTTCTGGCCAGGGAATATGACCGCGAATGGGGGCGGAGATGGTGTCTACCAGTTACCGCGTATATCCGCTTGTACGATAGCTTAGGGACAAAGCTGGGCTTTAGCATTTAAGCTATCTACGAGCCAAAATGTGTGCCAGAATGTTTGTGAGGGGGTCGCGTGCCTGCGCGCGTGTGTGTGTGTGGTTAGTACGAGAGAGAGAGAAGTGACAGCCCTAAAGCTGATTTCGCGATCGTGGTAGAGAAAGCAGCTGTTCAGTTCATCGCTCAGAGACGCAGTGGACAGCTCGTAAACAGTCCCGCGTACTTTGACTATTTAGTGGACGAACTCAGTTGCTGTCTCACCCGCGATGGCGAAATTGCACAACAATCCAATTTGGTTGGATCACAATACAGCAAAACAAATTCGTGATAATTAATACCCCGAGTATTAATAATGAGCGGACATGGCGGTCCATAAACTGTACAAGCAAAAACCTTGAAACACAAGAATAACACACTATAATATTCTATCTCTGCCCAGACGTAAACCTCTTACTTGTATCACATGAGGACACAGGTAGAATGCGTTTTCCTCCGTCCTTTAACTTTGACTTGGTTCCTTGAGGCTCGTGTGATGACGGGAGGCCGTTTCCTCGCTCTGTCGGTGATGTACGGTGTACGGCTGTTGATTGTCAGCGGGCAGTACGGCTGTTGATTCTCGGCAGGCTGGCGGAGAACTCAGAAATGTCAACTTGATTGAAGATGGAAGAGAAATCTTTAATCTCTTCACTTCTGTAGGCAAACGGATGAAGATGTGAATTGCTCGGCGGTCTCTTTCGTATCCGTTAGAGTGTTTGGTTGAACACAGAGTAATCTCAACTCGTCCAGCGAGATGGAGATTGTATGGCTACAGTTTCAAGTCGGACATTACTTCCTTGTGCCACGAGGTTGCACCGGAGAGCAGCAAAAAAAGCTACGTCTATATTCGGTGAAACAAAGTCGCTGGAAGCGAAATCTTTAAGCATTTCAGAATTATTTGAACTCCTGACGATGTCATGTTCAAGGGACGTTCTGTTGTGTGCCTCATCCAATAGGAGTCGAGAGTTTGATCCTTTAGTGAGCAAGGCTTCATGGATTTGTAGACTGTTTTGGACTCCCTTTGTTTGATTTTGGCGCATTTTTTATCAGTAAAATTTACGACTTAGAAGGTGGGGGCTTGAGTTATGTTTTTACGACTGTGTTAGGCCTGCCTTTGTCTTCTATCTGAATACATGAGGCCCAACAACTCCACAAAACAAACTACAACCAATAGGAGGCATAAGCACAAAGAATGTGCAGATTCATCCACAACACTGTCTGAAGGAGTGTTACTATACAAAACAAACTCCAGCCACAAGGCGGAACCAGCACCAAAAGAAAAAAAAAAAAGGCACCCAGTTTCCTCGGACGGTCAAGTGAATGTTCAGTGAGTCAGGCCCAGTTGGCTGCAACGTATCACACAATGACTTACTCACTCCATTGACTTTATGAAAGGCAATGCTTGTTGGGGACATGTAAATACTTTGCGGCCATTCTTCACATCTATTCTCAATTTGGCCGGGAACATCAGTAAAAAAGCGACCTTCCATTGATGTAAGAGTTTCTTGCATTCCTTGAATCGATCACGTTTCTCTCGTTGAATTCGCAAAGTCTGTAAACAAGAAAATGTTGTGGTTCTTCCAAGAGAGCCTTCCTTTACTCCTTGCTTCGCATAACAAAAGATCTTTATCGGATGAGCTCAGAAATTTGGCCAGAATTGATCGGGGCCTGTCTCCCTCAGTGGATCATCGAGAGTCACTCGATTTCCAGCATATGGCCTGTTATGTCAAGCAGACTCGTCCAGAAATTCCACCATATTCTGACCCTCTGCTCGCTCATGAATTCCAACAATTCGGATATTATTCCATCAGTTACGATTCTCCATATCTTCCAACTTTTCCCAAACGCGCTCCAAGTCCGCCTTGGTCGCTAGCGGTTCAGCAGCTAATTCCTCTCCGATGACTCCAGATAATTGATCCGTTTCTCAACATCTGCCACTCTTGTAACCATCTCAGTGAATTTCGTCTCCATGACAGTGATAGACATATTACAGCAAGCTCCTCCAAGTCAGCAACAATCTTCGTCAGCATTAGTTCATCAATTGTCACCAAATTTCTTTCACCTCACTGGCCAAAATGACTCCCGTGCTTTCGGTCTGCTGCTCGTGGGCTTCAGCTTGAGCACGCAAGTCTCTTTTAATGTCTCCAGAGCCCGAGGACTTTGAATTCTTTGACATATTGTCTTACTAGAACAGTTAAGAATCAGAGTGTATCGAGTCTCACCGGTTTATGAAACAAAATGTATTAAAACTAGCAAAGTGCACAGAGCTCGCCGTTCACATGTCCGAAACTCACATGGCGCCACGCGATTCTCTGTAAACAATCTACTGTTAAAATTGTGACGAAATGCAATAATTGGGCATTCCCTGAAGTCCCTGCGTGACCCATAACATTTGATTATATTTTATTGTAATAGCTATGTTTCTTCTATTTTGTTTGATATCAGTTACTGTATATACATTGAGGTGTTTTATGTTAAAAGTTATGTTGTTTAGTTAAAGTTTATTGCATCATTTTAGTGTCCTGTGCAGCATCTACATTATTAACCATTGTTCCTAGATGAGCCTCTTTTGTCATCACGTGGTCTTCTGTTGTTACTATGATTAACAAGTCATTTTTAATGTTCAAAGCAGATTTTTTGTAGTTCCAGTAGGTTGGTACGTCATTATATCCAGTAGGTTGATTTGTAATTACATAAATTTATTATGTATACCCAGGGTGTCATATTTGACACCTCTGGTATACTAGGGATCTACGCTAACATTTGTTTAGAAGCCCTCGTGCCCCCAAGTAAAAATTTGTATGGGCAAAGTTAGTTAGTTTTTTTTTTTTTTTTTTTAAAGACTATAGCTGTTAATGTGTCACAATACAACATACACACACGCGTATGTATGTATGCATGTATATACATGCATACATACACACACGTATGTATGTATGCATGTATATATATACACACACACACACACACATATATATATACACACACACACACACGCACACACATATATATATGTGTGTGTGTGTGTGTGTGTGTGTGTGTGTATATATATATATATACACACACACACAGGTGCATCTCAATAAATTAGAATGTCGTGGAAAAGTTCATTTATTTCAGTAATTCAACTCAAATTGTGAAATTTGTGTATTAAATAAATTCAGTGCACACAGACTGAAGTAGTTTAAGTCTTTGGTTCTTTTAATTGTGATGATTTTGGCTCACATTTAACAAAAACCCACCAATTCACTATCTCAAAAAATTAGAATATGGTGACATGCCAATCAGCTAATCAACTCAAAACACCTGCAAAGGTTTCCTGAGCCTTCAAAATAGTCTCTCTACACAATCATGGGGAAGACTGCTGATCTGACAGTTGTCCAGAAGACAATCACTGACACCCTTCACAAGGAGGGTAAGCCACAAACATTCATTGCCAAAGAAGCTGGCTGTTCACAGAGTGCTGTATCCAAGCATGTTAACAGAAAGTTGAGTGGAAGGAAAAAGTGTGGAAGAAAAAGATGCACAACCAACCGAGAGAACCGCAGCCTTATGAGGATTGTCAAGCAAAATCGATTCAAGAATTTGGGTGAACTTCACAAGGAATGGACTGAGGCTGGGGTCAAGGCATCAAGAACCACCACACACAGATGTGTCAAGGAATTTGGCTACAGTTGTCGTATTCCTCTTGTTAAGCCACTCCTGAACCACAGACAATGTCAGAGGTGTCTTACCTGGGTTAAGGAGAAGAAGAACTGGACTGTTGCCCAGTGGTCCAAAGTCCTCTTTTCAGATGAGAGCAAGTTTTGTATTTCATTTGGAAACCAAGGTCCTAGAGTCTGGAGGAAGGGTGGAGAAGCTCATAGCCCAAGTTGCTTGAAGTCCAGTGTTAAGTTTCCACAGTCTGTGATGATTTGGGGTGCAATGTCATCTGCTGGTGTTGGTCCATTGTGTTTTTTGAAAACCAAAGTCACTGCACCCGTTTACCAAGAAATTTTGGAGCACTTCATGCTTCCTTCTGCTGACCAGCTTTTTAAAGATGCTGATTTCATTTTCCAGCAGGATTTGGCACCTGCCCACACTGCCAAAAGCACCAAAAGTTGGTTAAATGACACCAATGGTGTTGGTGTGCTTGACTGGCCAGCAAACTCACCAGACCTGAACCCCATAGAGAATCTATGGGGTATTGTCAAGAGGAAAATGAGAAACAAGAGACCAAAAAATGCAGATGAGCTGAAGGCCACTGTCAAAGAAACCTGGGCTTCCATACCACCTCGGCAGTGCCACAAACTGATCACCTCCATGCCACGCCAAATTGAGGCAGTAATTAAAGCAAAAGGAGCCCCTACCAAGTATTGAGTACATATACAGTAAATGAACATACTTTCCAGAAGGCCAACAATTCACTAAAAATGTTTTTTTTTATTGGTCTTATGATGTATTCTAATTTTTTGAGATAGTGAATTGGTGGGTTTTTGTTAAATGTGAGCCAAAATCATCACAATTAAAAGAACCAAAGACTTAAACTACTTCAGTCTGTGTGCATTGAATTTATTTAATACACGAGTTTCACAATTTGAGTTGAATTACTGAAATAAATGAACTTTTCCACGACATTCTAATTTATTGAGATGCACCTGTATGTATGTGTGTGTATATATATATATGTGTCTGTGTGTAATATATATATATATATATATATATATATATTACACACACACACACACACACACACATACACATATATATATATATATGTGTGTGTGTGTGTGTGTGTGTGTGTGTGTGTGTGTGTGTGTGTGTGTATATATGTTGTATTGTGACACATTAACAGCTATAGTCTTTTAAAAAAATAAAAATATCCCTTAACACATGTAATTTTTAAGCCAACCAGAGCACAGAGTGTGATTAACACTCACACATTACTTGTACAATATAAAGATGATGTAATGGTGGATATCTAATATAATCTAGCGCTATTTTTTAATTGCTACAGCTATGTGGCCTATGACTCCTATTTTTTTCAGCATCTGGCACCCAATAGAAAAATGTATATAGATGTAAACAACAAAATATACAGGCACCAAAATGACATCCCATAATGTCTAATTCATGGTCACTGTATTTGTACAGTGAATTTCTGGCAACTACAGCTTTCAGTGATTTTTTTTTTTTTTTTTATATATATATATTTCACAGATTTATTTTTTACAGTGTGCATACAAGTAGATGTGCATATTCTGCTTTGTTTTTTAGTCTGTAAAATAATCTGTTCTTATACGTGTGGGCAGACAGAAATTATAATGAATGTCTACACACATTTTCTTCAGTGTCTATACAACCAATCGTGGAAACTGCTGCTGGTCTCTAGTTCTGTGAGACCAAGCACAAACACACTGAACACAAGCGATTCCTCACCATCTTGAAGAGCAGCTTCTGCAACACCAGCTTTTGCTTCAAGGTAGCCGTCCTTGTCCTCATCATTACATACTTCTGACTCATCTGTTGGTGTGGTAGGTGTGAGAGCACATTCATCCTCATCATCATCAGCCGAGTCCTTCTCCAGGGACACAGACTCCTCTGACAGTGATATATCTATCGAAGAGTTTGGAAAATGTTTGCATTCTTTTAATATTAAAGCAACATGATACAATATTTATGACACATTTAGCTTCCATAATGTGATATATTTAAGTGAAACAGAATATTCTGCATGGAATTATGTGTTGGGGAGGGACCTGATTTCATTGTGGATCATTACATGTTAAATAGTTTTAAAAATTGTTAGCTAGTATTAATTTCCCTGCCCATGCTTCCACAGTAACATCAGCAGAAAGTAATTTAAGAGGCAGATAATGTTATTTCATTTTGATGAAAGATTATGATTTTTCTTTAAGAATAACATGCTCTGATGAGTAAGACCAAAGACATTTGTTAAGAAAGTAAATGGGGTTCATTTTAATTTCATGCGACACCCTAGCCCACAAATAAGAGACATAAATCTCACAAGTGGTCTTACGTAATTGATTGGCAGATGAACGCCCACCTGATGACCTAAAAGAGAGCGAAAATATATGTAATGACATGTTTACGGATTTCAACAAGAATATATGTCCAAATCATGTGCTGACTTACGGCGCTAGCGATCCTTGTTTGGCTTCGCCTGCCCCTTGAGTGGCTAAAGCGATTGTCTTTTCAAGCAGGTCTTTCCAACTGCACAAGAGTAATATAACAACGTTTGAGAAAGCAAAGCTGTACAACATTTTGAATAATTTTTTGCTTTTCATCTTCAGATTTAAAAACTTATTTTTTCTATTATGTATAAGTCATCACCCTCTAAGGCCAGAAACATACTCTACATAAGTAAGCCAATTTGAAAGGCACTGTCAGCAAGAGTTCCCATTGTACCTACTTTGAAACTGTAGCTTCCAAGGTTCAAGCTATGCAAAACAATGTAAATAAACTACAGTCAAGCTACTCTTTCAGGGATTTTCCTGGGTCAAAAATGGTCTTCAGTGATGGCTGATGTGTACAATCATCCACATACTCGAAGTTGGTTTATTACATAACTGCAATTATTTAATATAGAACATTATTCCTTAACAGCATAAACTTTAGGAACATCTGAAGGCAAACAAGGCTATTTTGTTTCTTAATATTAAAAAAAATTCCATCATAACATATATTGCAAAGGAAAACTTTTGACACAATTTTTCCACAAGTCTTGGAGGTCCAGACTTTAAAGCCTTTATAAGCATAGGTCAGATCCTCGTCAATGCTGTTTAGAATGTCGTGGCTGTCTACCATTTGATAGGTTTGACTTTCTACATAGCGTTGTAAACTAAATTCTCAGTAGAATTCAAATGGGTCATATCAGTGTTGTGGTCTGTGCCACGATATATAGAGGGAAGCCAGGTTTATTTTCCTGAAGTCATCTGCTCTGCGCTATCCTATATTTGTAGCACGGACATCCGAGGACACTCGACTGATGCGAGCATGCTCCAGAGATAGTGTATAACAGAGCAAAGCGGATCACTTGTGTGAGTGGTTCTGTGATAGTTCAATCCACACTCATGTGAAAACTAGGCTTCAGTCGCGCATTGCAGATGCATGTTTCAGATGAGAATCATATTTAGTGTGTCTAAAATGTTACTCAAATGTATAATTTGCTTGGGTGGCTGTTGAAAGTTTTTGAGTGCAGGACAAATCCTGTGTTTTACAAAAATAGTTAGCTACAAGGGGAGTAAATATTTGGATTGACAACAACGATTCGATTACGATACTTTACCTAAAATGTATGATACAAGTTAAAATCTGAAATTTGTTCACGATTTGATTCTTTAACAACGATTCCTAATTATTTTCAAAAATTAAAAAATTAAAAAGTGAAAAAAATATTCAACGTTTTTATGGAACTTTCTTAATCTAGACAGCACAGACATGTACCAGATTTGAGCACAAGGGTCACAGATGCATTTAGGACCAGAGAGGTTTGGCTTATTTGCGGCTGCATATATAACCAGAATAATAATAATAATAATTTTACATGCATTATAGATCTGATATAATTAAAAGATATCATAATGCAACATAATGACTTGATACAAACACACACAGACAGTATGTAATAGAATTGCATATAAATGTAACATTAGAATTTATTGCACAAATAATTACAAATGAAATGTCATGTACAGACAGATAAGGCCCATGTTTAAATGAAGGGTAATAAAATTAAAAACCATCTATAAGTAGCATATTAAGGTGGATTTACATGGTGTGTTGTACCTTCAAGTTGCCTATTAATTTTAAATGAGAGAGGTGGTAGAACAGCGCCTCTACTTGTGTTCACAAGAATGTTTTAACTTTTTGCGGCTCCCATGTGTCACTGATCAATCACAGGTAACTTTAATCAACCGGCATTTAGCTTTTAAGTGGCATTTTCCTTTAGAACAGTATGAAACCGCTCCCTATTCCCTACAGCATATCGTGCACTATGTGGCATTCACTATAAATCGAGCGAGTGAACGAGTGAGTGATTTCGCTCTATCACATTTCTTTAGGCTGTGTTCTATTTGTGCTCAAACTATTTTATGGAGAACTATAAAATATTTTAATGTCCAAAAAGTTATATTTTTGTCTCATCTGACCATAAAACCTTTTGCCACATGGCATCAAAATCCTCCAAGTGTTTTTTCGCAAAGTGCAAACCAGACTTAGCGTGGCACTTTTTTTTAGAGGAGGCTTCTTTCTTGCCACCCTGCCATACAGGTCAGCTTTGTGTTGCGCTTGGGAGATTGTTGTCACATTCACAGACCAAGCAATCTCAGCCAGAAGGGCTTGTAAATCCTTTAAAGTTGCCTATGGCCTCTTGATATCTTCCCTGATCAATATCCTTCTGGCACGATCATCTAGTTTGTGGAGAACTAAAGGAATAGTTCACCCACAAATTCTCTCTTTACTTACTCACCCTCATGCCATCCCAGATGTGTATGACTTTCTTTCTTCTGCAGAACACAAATTAAGATTTTAATAGAATATTTCAGCTCTATACGCCCATACAATGCAAGTGAATGTGTGCCAAAATTTTGACGCTCCAAAAAGCACATAAAGGCAGCATAAAAGTAATCTATACAACTCCAGTGTTTAAATCCATATTTTCAGAAGTGATACGGTAGGTGTGGATGAGAAACAGATCAATATTTAAGTCCTTTTTTGCAAGAAATTCTTCTCCCTGCCCAGTAGGGGGCGTATGCATGAAGAATGTGAATCACCAAAACCACAAGAAGAATGTAAAAGTGAAAGTTTAAGTGGAGCTGAGAAATTCTTCTAAAAATCTTCCTTTGTGTTCTGCTGATGAAATAAAGTCATACACATCCGGGATGGCATAAGGGTGAGTAAATAAGAGAAATTTCATTTTTGGATGAACTATCCCTTAATGAATTTTATGGCAATATAAAGTAATATAAATATAATATATCATAATTGGATAAGAAAGTGACGACTATTTACTTTCGACAAATGAAAACAAGAAAACATATCCAAGCACTACAGCAAGTAAACTACTTTGCCAAACAGTTAACAATAAAACATACATCTGGAGACTAATGTCTTGCCGCTGCTGTCCTAAACTGACTGAACAGCCGTAGCTTCAACAGCCACCACTCATGCGAAACAGTAACCAGCCTTTCATTTCTGTGCATACAGACATGACGTAAACACGCAGGACGAATGATGTAAGCCCACGATTTTGTGCCAAATCCGACCCAACAGCTCATATAGTAGGCTTAACGTAATGAATCAGGGTAAGGAAAGGGTGTGGTTTTGAACACCGATTTCTTAAGTACTCGCTCAATAAATGGATAATTGTTCATTTGAATAAAAAAAATCTTCTGGAGTGCAGCTTTAAACAGGATGTATTTTTATTCAGGTCGCTAGCTATAAACTTGTTGACAGTTAAAATCACTTTAAGCAACTTGCTCAGCAAAATTCTCATCAAACTGTTACTCTGCCATGACCTGAAAGTTGACCTGAAAGAGAGTGAAACTGACCATAGAAGACAGTAAATTAACCTAATGCAGTAATGCTAAAAATGGAAAACTTGCATTGCATCATGAATTATGTTCAGACATGTATCAAAATGCAAAACCATATCAAACTGTCCACGTACTTCCATAGAGTATGCTTTGTGGATAATTACTGATAGGCTGCACTCGCTCTCATTCAAACTTATACAGCCAATAAGGGATCAGCTGAGAACGACTCACGTGTTCTTCTCTGAGGATGTCCCAGCCACCAGCTCATAGATCTGACTCTCTGATGTACTGATCACATAAAGCGCCTTATTGTCTGTGGAAGTAAAACAGCAGTTAATGTGGAAGTTTGTTCAGATCTTCTGTCAGTGTTCAGAAGCTAGTTATCACATGCAGAAGTTATCACAAAGGCTATATCTCAGTAATGATTACATTTGGATTCAAAAGATCAATCACACAAATGTGTCTAGAATGATTATTTTAAACTCCTAGTTCAAAACCCTTTTAAATTAAAAACATTTTTGCAAATTTCACCCTCTAGTCAATTTTCACAATCTTAATATTTTTTGCATTACCTCTTGGGTAAAACAAATGAACATAATCAAACCACACTGGCATCCATTAAGGAAAGGGTCAACTACAGTATATTTTGAAGGCAGATTTTTACTGAATGGTTTAAAAGATTAAGACAAGGGACAAAGTCAGGTCAAGGCACATTAAATTTATACAATTTATCAATTATAATATTTATCTGCAAAAACAATGTTTTAATATATTTTTGTTTCATTTTTGTTGTTTAATTATGTTGTGCCACATAGTCGTTTTATTTTTTTAATTATGCTGAAAAGGCAATGATATGCTGTATCATACAGGAGTAGATTTAAAGAGGTGTATATCTTGTTTTGTTTGTGGAGAGGTGAACCGGGGACTCCTCCCCGCCAATGTTTACATGAAACCTACAGTGCGAAAATCATCATATCCCTTTGGAATTTGTTTTTGTTTTGTTTGTCTTACAGCCTGAAATCAACACCCATTTAAAAAAAAAAAAATATATATATATAGATAGATAGATAGATAGATAGATATAGATAAAAGATGAAAAGAATAACTAGAATAACAGGGTTTAAAAAGTGATCATACCCCTGGATTTAATACTTTGTAGAGATACCTTTTGCTTTAATGACTGAAATGTGCATTCAAATTTTGGATAAGTGCCAAGCACTGACGATAACTTACGGGCCGTTCTGACCGATCGCATTCTTGGACTAAAACAGACACAATCATGGATATTAAAGTGAATGGTGGCTAAAGGTAACTAACATTCTGCCCAACATCTCCTTTTGTGTTTCACAGAAGAAAGTTAAGTCCAAGACAGTTTTGGAACAATATAAAAATGGTGGCAAAATTTAACATGACAAACTAAATGAATTGTACTAGGGCTGTCAACAGGGTTGAAAAAACTAGAAAAATATTTTTTCAACTAAATTCTAATTTCAAAGACATTATTTCAGGTAGGTGAAAAGGTAGCAGCAAGATATCCATATAGTTAAATCGTTGTCTTCTCTTATGTCCACAAGAGGGTGCAATGAATCAGAATCAGAATGAGCTTTATTGCCAAGTATGCTTACACATACAAGGAATTTGACTTGGTGACAGAAGCTTCCAGTGTACAAACAATACAAGACAGATAATAATAAAATAAAAATAAAAAAAAGAATAAAAATAAAAAGTGAATAGAAAATATAAGTATATATAGAAATACACAATAAGAAATTATATATAATATATATATATATATATACACACACACACACACATACATATATGAATATATACATACATACACACACACACACACACACACACACACTAATACAAATCGGTTATGTACAGTGCAAGGGAATACAGGTGCATCTCAATAAATTAGAATGTCGTGGAAAAGTTCATTTATTTCAGTAATTCAACTCAAATTGTGAAACTCGTGTATTAAATAAATTGCAATGCACACAGACTGAAGTAGTTTAAGTCTTTGGTTCTTTTAATTGTGATGATTTTGGCTCACATTTAACAAAAACCCACCAATTCACTAACTCAAAAAATTAGAATATGGTGACATGCCAATCAGCTAATCAACTCAAAACACCTGCAAAGGTTTCCTGAGCCTTCAAAATGGTCTCTCAGTTTGGTTCACTAGGCTCCACAATCATGGGGAAGACTGCTGATCTGACAGTTGTCCAGAAGACAATAATTGACACCCTTCACAAGGAGGGTAAGCCACAAACATTCATTGCCAAAGAAGCTGGCTGTTCACAGAGTGCTGTATCCAAGTATGTTAACAGAAAGTTGAGTGGAAGGAAAAAGTGTGGAAGAAAAAGATGAACAACCAACCGAGAGAACCGCAGCCTTATGAGGATTGTCAAGCAAAATCGATTCAAGAATTTGGTTGAACTTCACAAGGAATGGACTGAGGCTGGGGTCAAGGCATCAAGAGCCACCACACACAGACGTGTCAAGGAATTTGGCTACAGTTGTCGTATTCCTCTTGTTAAGCCACTCCTGAACCACAGACAATGTCAGAGGTGTCTTACCTGGGCTAAGGAGAAGAAGAACTGGACTGTTGCCCAGTGGTCCAAAGTCCTCTTTTCAGATGAGAGCAAGTTTTGTATTTCATTTGGAAACCAAGGTCCTAGAGTCTGGAGGAAGGGTGGAGAAGCTCATAGCCCAAGTTGCTTGAAGTCCAGTGTTAAGTTTCCACAGTCTGTGATGATTTGGGGTGCAATGTCATCTGCTGGTGTTGGTCCATTGTGTTTTTTGAAAACCAAAGTCACTGCACCTGTTTACCAGGAAATTTTGGAGCTTCCTTCTGCTGACCAGCTTTTTAAAGATGCTGATTTCATTTTCCAGCAGGATTTGGCACTGGCCCACACTGCCAAAAGCACTAAAAGTTGGTTAAATGACCATGGTGTTGGTGTGCTTGACTGGCCAGCAAACTCACCAGACCTGAACCCCATAGAGCATCTATGGGGTATTGTCAAGAGGAAAATGAGAAACAAGAGACCAAAAAATGCAGATGAGCTGAAGGTCACTGTCAAAGAAACCTGGGCTTCCATACCACCTCGGCAGTGCCACAAACTGATCACCTCCATGCCACGCCAAATTGAGGCAGTAATTAAAGCAAAAGGAGCCCCTACCAAGTATTGAGTACATATACAGTAAATGAACATACTTTCCAGAAGGCCAACAATTCACTAAAAATGTTTTTTTTTATTGGTCTTATGATGTATTCTAATTTTTGAGATAGTGAATTGGTGGGTTTTTGTTAAATGTGAGCCAAAATCATCACAATTAAAAGAACCAAAGACTTAAACTACTTCAGTCTGTGTGCATTGAATTTATTTAATACACGAGTTTCACAATTTGAGTTGAATTACTGAAATAAATGAACTTTTCCACGACATTCTAATTTATTGAGATGCACCTGTATAATGGCAGAAGAGGTAGGATGTGTTGGATAATATAAAAAGACTAAGCTGTGTATTGCACATTAATTATTTCTCAAAGGGGCAGTTTTAACTGTTCATGAGATGGATAGCCTGGGGAAAAAACTGTTCCTGTGCCTGACGGTTCTGGTGCTCAGAGCTCTGAAGCGTCGGCCAGAAGGCAACAGTTCAAAAAGGTAGTGGGCAGGGTGAGTGGGGTCCAGAGTGATTTTTACCAGCCTTTTTCCTCACTCTGGAAGTGTATAGTTCTTGAAGGGGGGGAGGGGGCAGGGGGCAATCAATAATCCTCTCAGCAGTCCGAATTGTCCTTTGTAGTCTTCTGATGTCTGATTTCGTAGCTGAACCAAACCAGACAGTTATTGAAGTGCAGAGGACAGACTCATTGACCGCTGTGTAGAACTGTATCAGCAGCGCCTGTGGCAGGTTGAACTTCCTCAACTGGCGAAGGAAGTACAACCTCTGCTGGGCCTTTTTCACAATGGAGTCCTGTGAGATGGTAGTGCCCAGGAACCTGAATGACTCCACTGCTGCTACAGTGCTGTTTAGAATGGTGAGGGGGGTCAGTGTTGGGGTGTTCCTCCTAAAGTCCACTATTATCTCCACTGTTTTGAGCGTGTTCAGCTCCAGGTTGTTTTGACTGCACCAGACAGCCAGCTGTTTGTTGAAGTGAAGGTCAGTGCGGGTGTGGGTTGTGAGACTGGGCCTTTCAAATCAACAGAAGAACACATTCAAGTCGTCAGCCAGTTGTTAGCTCCCTACAGTGTTGGGGGATGGTCTCTTGAAGTTAATAATGTCTTTCAGGCAGCTCCACACTGATGCAGGTTTGATAGCTGAAAACTTGTTTTTCAGCTTATCAGAATAGCTTCTTTTAGCCACTCCTTCAAAATAAACTAAATAGCATCATGTTATAACTACTGTTTATTGCAAAGAACATATCTGGCTGTTAACAAAAATAACAATTATGCATTAACAGATAACAAAATGCATCAAATAATAAAGTCAGAAGATTTAGACAGTTCATATTCTCAAATCTTAAGTAAAAAAGTAAATCGAGAAAAGAAACGCTTTAATAGACAGTTCTATGTAAACTTTGGGTTTCACAGTAGCCTATAATGCTGTACCACACACTCAAGCTTCATAATACTGGAGGTACTGAAGTCTTTTTCAATAAATACAGTTGTATGTACGTACCTAATGTTTATACAGCGAAACGCTTATTAGAGAGCAAGACATAACAGCCAAAGACCTCCACCCAAGGGGGTGTTCACTTCGAACATGTAAGCTAGAGGGACGTCTCTGACCGCTGTTTTTTCAGCACTTCATGCAGGAACACTGCGTTTTATTAGACACTGTGTCAGTTTAAAAGGAAATTCAACCTTTTAAATGCATCTTTAAACACCTGCGTTCCGTTTTATTCGTTTTTATTCGTTGTGCTGCGTCTGTTTTAGCCCGAGAACGTGATCGGTCAGAACGGCCCGTTGTCTACGTCAGAGCTTGGAGCATATCCAAAATTTAAATGCACACTTTAGCATTTGAATGTGAATTTTTATCTTAAATTCGACGAATATTCAAATTTCGAATTTTAATTTGACTGCCTTAGATTTTACACATTAACTACTGGACCAGTTATAGTGACCATCTAAGGTTTTCATTACAGTCAAGTTTGTAACAGACAATGATTCACTCCCAATAACCTTTGTATAATTTATGCTCATTGTCAAAGGTAATACTGCATGTTGTAACTCACATTTATCACTTTATTTTCTATATAGATCTGAAACGGTGTTACACAGCAGCTAAACGCAGGTTAGGATGTTGTCTCTATCCGAAGGTGAGAACTCTAACCTGTAGCAACTGATCGAATGAGCAATGAGTCGAGACGGACGACAGGACAGAAAGGAGCTTTTAGGTCTGTAGCCCCGCCCCCGACTCCGCCCAATGATCGTGATGGACACCGCAGGATGAGCCTGTCATCTGGACCCCTTTGAAGCAGCACTAAGAGATCTGAGAGTAAGAGTGCCTGGATCTCTGAGACATTTAAACACACAAATAAACAAAGCAAGAGTCAAATTAAGAGTTATGCCATGTAGCCTGACCATGAGAGCACACGCACACACCTTAAACATAGTTTCCACTAAAATACCAAAGCTACTACAAACATTACTACTACTGTAAAAATCATGAGCAGTCACATGAGATGAAGACTCCAGTCATATCAGTAACCTTATAAAATTCTGCTGAATTCGAATAATTAATTTGGTCATTTTTTACCGATTGCTTTGTCTTTGCTGACTTTCCACGTGAGTGGCCCCTCATGGATCATTCTCTTGGTGGTGAGATTCAGGTTCTGTAGCAGATCAGGGAGGGAACCAAAAAGTGAAAGACAAAAAGACAAATGATGATGCCCTCATTAATTGAGAATATAAAGGACACAAAGAGAACACAGACCTTAAACTGTGCTGCGACGGGATTGGTCTGTCTCTCCAGGGGTGTCAGGTCCAGCCTGCGCTGGTATTGGCTGAGGCGATCCCGGTGCTCTGTCTCCCTTACGACCTCGTTGACGGCTTGCAGTATTCCACGGCAGCAGACCTGAGCTCTCTGCAGCAACTGCAGGTCCGCAGAACCCACTGCAAATACAGACACAAAAACCAAGTAAGCTGCCTACCTAGGCAGCATTTTAAGGCATCAAAGTACATTTTGGTCATTTTGTCTACTCGTCGAGTACTCGAGGGGCAATGACATGTACATAACTGTATATATAATAAAATGTCTCACAAACATCTTTGGCTGCTGCATTGCGTCTTGATGTTCCAGTGTATCATCTATTCATCATTATAGGCTGTTATAAAATAATCTGTTACAAAATGTACAAAAGATTGCATAATCAAAATATAATGCAACATATTTTGTCATTATGTGAAGAGTCACTGCCCAACTCGATGAAAGACACACAACGCGCATCAGTCTGTTCTTCCTTCAAGTTACTATAGTAATCTTAGTAAGCGCGCAGCAGTTTTTTTAGTGACTGTCTGAACTATTTTCAAATCGCAGTTGGCTTAAACCATCGTGTTTTTAATATGCGTGTTAAGTTGAAGTTCAGTTTTGAAGACTCTGCATTCTGTTCCATTTAGCTGCGCTCTGTCTAGCTGTTTGAACCACTCGCCTGCTGTATATGCGCTGCTTCAGCGCGGTGAGTCCACTGCCACACGTCTGGTATGTGTGTGTATGTGTCTCACCAAGTGTTCACTCCTGTAGGGAAAGAAGTGACACTCTGTATTGTTGTTGCTGTGATGATTCATGAAGCGTTCCATTCAACACGGAGAGTCGGAATTTCCACCTTTCAACTGGGGAAAGTGCAACGGAACGACACATTATGTCGGACTTTTAACTTGGAAACTCATGTGGAAATCTTCAACTCCCATTTCGTCGAGATGCAGGTGTGTGTTACGTCACGCAAACATTTCGGCATCCAGGGCAGTGACAAACATTCACTTTTAATAATATCCATTAACGATACAAAGTTCTTACATTAAAGGATAATAAAACGTGTTTAGCAAATGTTTTGCAGAGACAGGTGTTCAAAACACGGTTAATTACACTCTCTTTTGATTATCATAACGACAGCATTGCAGCGTCATATATCAGTTTGGTTGCTATGAGACATGAGATCACTGGTGACATCTATGACAATCAATGTACCCCTCAAAACCACAACATAATCAATCTCAAAATTAAAAATAAGCTCCCTCTGACACGTTTGTGTTTAATTGTCAGGTAAATGTCACTGAATTTCGAATTAAATGAAAAGTCACATCATACATGATCACTATCGATCATCATTTTCATGATCGATCATTGCTGCCACGTCCAAGTTCTCGAGCCCATCCCTAAAGTGCATTAACATGCATAATCTTACATCGGTTATACTTAATAAGCCAACAACGTGTGTAGTCATGTAAACGCATTAAACAGCTTTGTCTTTAATGGTCAAATTACCACTTTAAGTTCAATTTCAAAAGCTTATAATAAAGGCTCTGTTTGCTCTATCGCTCTACTTTTAGTCTTAAATCGGTCGTCTAGTTGCTAGCTAACACTAGAAAAAAAAATGTTTTTTCTCTATTACCTGTCACAATATACAGATCTGAAAGGCAGGGGATGCCCCAATGCAACTTAAAAATGGGAAGCCCTGCCCTTTCCCCATGTTTTGTGGAATATTTCGGCCTCTGAATGGACTACAAATGTGATCCTGGTGTCATTTGAAAGCTAAGAACCTCAGGTTTGCAAAGATGAATAACATCATCGTCAAATGTCAGGAACATATTTAAACGATGATTTGATTATAATACTTTTGTTGAACTGCATTTTTTTCAGGACATTTGAGACACAACAGTGGCTTATTTAACCAGACAAGCTGAGAGACAAGTAAAAATAGACTTATTTTGTAGAAAACAACCTAAGGTAAGAGTTGATATAGAGTTTGTGGCTATTTGGGGCTTACAGAAGCAGTGATCGGAACAGACATGAGATATTTTTTTATTAAACCCAGCCCTATCTACTGCAGTGGTTCCCAAACTGGGTGCCACCATGACTGGTTAAGGATGCCGCGGAATCTCTGCTCAGTACAATATTTTTACAGAAACTGATGTTAAAAGTACTGGCAATACAGAGGACTCAATATGGTAGCCAAGCCCCACAGCCAGCAAGATTGACAAGAAAACGAGAAAAGCACTCACTGTTCTTGGCTAGACAAATATTTTGTAGCTTTAATTTTATTACTGGAAGTTGGTTTATGACATAATTGTAATTAATGTTTAATGTAATCATGTTACATTTCATGTTTGTATAATATATTAGTAATTTTTGATCATCTAAGCATCTGGAACCTTTCGAATTCAACAGACTTTTTTACTTCAAGGTGCTGCTGGAAAATAAACTACAGTAAACTTACAGTAACACCTTATTTTTTACCATATTCTATAATTATAATTATATAATTATAACCATGTGTAGAGCATTTTGAGTTGGAACTGTGCTTCTAGGGAAAATGTTTGTTTCCTACTCCCTTAATAAAGTCATCTCTCTAGGATTATCTGAAAGCAAACCAGGCCAGTTTGTTTCCTAATAACTTTAAGGTATTTATTGTACTTTCCCTTATGTTTATTATAGTTCTTCCATTGTTTAACAGTGGCATTTGTAATGCCATAACCACAGGTAAGACAATGGATGGCTCCTTCTAAAAAATATAAACTGTGGTATTTATTGAAAAATAATAGCCTAAACACAATTAAAAACTTGTATTTACAGCCACAGTAAATACAATTTTCTGTTATAGTTATGGTCAGTGATAAACTTTAGAAAAATTTATAATGAAATCCTTGTAATTGGTGCAGTGCTGTTTATATTGTTGGGGCTGTCAAGCCGTTTGATAGTTCTGACACGCTTCATAGTGTCGCTTGGAAAGTATAAAGTTCTCAGTAGAAAGTGTTGCATAAGTTTTGTGGTCTGTGCCGAGATATCGAGTGAAGACTAGTTGGCCTGCACCAATGATCCACTGTCCTATTTCTGCAGCACACATATAAATCGAGGGAAGCCTGGTTGACTCGGGTGCACCTGCGTGTTCCAGATCCTTTGTGCAAATCTACAGTGGTCTGTGCGACAATAGGCTTCAATCGTGTCACACAGATGCATATTTCAGATGAGAAGCTTTTTAGCTCTTGTTATGTGCAGAACACAAGATGAATATCATTATATCAGCTTCTTGATTACATTTTTTAAATATATATCTTTTAGATTTAGGTGAAATTGTTGAAAGATTTCAGATGTTTTAGTATTACAAGTTTTACCCAGTTGCGCTATTTTTGGTAACTGCATGACGCTTGATCCAAAGCTCATATTTTAC
Source organism: Myxocyprinus asiaticus (assembly GCF_019703515.2). Taxonomy (NCBI): domain Eukaryota; kingdom Metazoa; phylum Chordata; class Actinopteri; order Cypriniformes; family Catostomidae; genus Myxocyprinus; species Myxocyprinus asiaticus. Next base: position 61,550,504 of record NC_059345.1, on the reverse strand, counting down.
TGATCGGGGCAAGGAAAAAAAAAAAAAAAAAATGTACACCGTTAAAAAAAACAAAAAAAAAAACACTTGCATTGCCGGCGCATGATTGTTCACACCCAGTGTAAATGGCTACGTAGCAATCCACTGTTTCTATTCAAAATGTTCATGCTGAGAAAATTTGCATTTAGTGTGAAAGGGTTTTAACTCACCCTCTGTGTGTTTGATGATGTTGTCCAGCAGCAGTGGATATTTTGTCAATCTCTGCATCTCAGATACCAACAGATCCTTCAGCTGTAGTCTGCGACAGTGTGGACTGGCCTCACACTCCTGTGAAAGATCACACATCCAACATACATGAAACTGTGTAAATGTACTAATGGCTATAATGAAGGCACATTCCAATAGAAACTCATCACAAGTCAGATGTTTTAGAATATATGTACAGTGGCCCCAGAACACTTAAAAATATTGTGGCATTGGGGGGCGTGCCTTTTCAGGTCTCCCTCCGCCGTCACTATAATTAGAGGCAGGTGTTAGAGATAATTACGACCCAGGTGACGAGCCTTACCGCTCTCCCTCTCCCGTAGACAGACACATGACCACGCCCCCCATGCCACAAATATGCTGATGTTATTACATTAGATAGCAATGTATCAAATCAAATGGCATCTGCAAACTAATGACGCTAAAGCTTTTCTCAGAACTAACTTCACTTTTCTGCACCATTTTTGCAACTGGTGTCAAGGAGATTTTTTTTAGTGGATGTATGAAGTCAGTTCCCCTCAAGTTCACAACCACAGTATACATTCCACACACGTTTTTATATTTTGTTATATGATGTATGGAAGACATTCACACAGGTGTCCAAATATTTTGGGCCCACTGTAAGGTGCTTTGTGTGTGTATTCATGTACAGTTTAAGTCAGAAGTTTACATACACCTTAGCTTAATACATTTAAACTCAGTTTTTCACAATTCCTGACATTTAATCGTAGAAAACATTCCATGTCTTAGGTAAGTCAGGATCGCTACTTTATTTTAAGAATGTGAAATGTCAGAATAATAGTAGAGAGAATTATTTATTTCAGCTTTTATTTCTTTCATCACATTCCCAGTGGGTCAGAAGTTTACATACACTTTGTTAGTATTTGGTAGCATTGCCTTTAAATAGTTGGAATTTAACTTGAAAACTTGGGTCAAATGTTTTGGGTAGCCTTTCACAAGCTTCTCACAATATGTTGCTGGAATTTTGGCCCATTCCTCCAGACAGAACTGGTGTAACTGAGTCAGGTTTGTGGGCCTCCTTGCTTGCACACGCTTTTTCAATTCTGCCCAAAAATTTTCTATCAGATTGGAGGTTAGGGCTTTGTGATGGCCACTCCAATACCTTGCCTTTGTTGTCCTTAAACCATTTTGCCACAAATTTAGAGGTATGCTTGTGGTCATTGTCCATTTGGAAGACCCATTTGCGACCAAGCTTTAATTTCCTGGCTGATGTCTTGAGATGTTGCTTAAGTGTATCCACATCATTTTCCTTCCTCATGATGCCATCTATTTTGTGAAGTGTACCAGTCCCTCCTGCAGCAAAGCACCCCCACAACATGATGCTACCACCTCCATGCTTCATGGTTGGGATAGTGTTCTTCGGCTTACAAGCTTTACTTTTTCCTCCAAACATAACGATGGTCATTATGTCCAAACAGTTACATTTTTGTTTCATCAGACCAGAGGACATTTCTCCAAAATTAAGATCTATGTCCCCATGTGCACTTGCAAACTGCAGTCGGTCTCTTTTTTTGGTGGTTTTGGAGCAGTGGCTTCTTCCCTGCTGAGCAGCCTTTCAGTTTTGTCGATATAGGACTCGTTTTACTGTGGATATAGATAATTGTCTACCTCTTTCCTCCAGCATCTTCACAAGGTCCTTTGCTGTTGTTCCGAAATTGATTTGCACTTTTCGCAACAAACTACGTTCATCTCTAGGAGACAGAATGCATCTCCTTCTTGAGCGGTATGATGGCTGCGTGGTCCCATTGTGTTTATACTTGCGTACTATTGTTTGTACAGATGAACGTTGTACCTTCAGGCATTTAGAAATAGCTCCCAAGGATGAACCAGACTTGTGGGTGTCCACAATTTTTTTTCTGAGGTCTTGGCTAATTTCTTTTTGATTTTCCCATGATGTCAAGCAAAGAGGCACTGAATTTGAAGGTAGGCCTTACAATACATCCACAGGTACACCTCCAATTCAGTACACCTCCTATCAGAAGCTAATTGGCTAATTGCCTAAAGGCTTGACACAATTTTCTGGAATTTTCTGAACTGCTTAAAGGCACAGTTAACTTAGTGTATGTAAACTTCTGACCCACTGGAATTGTGATATAGTCAATTAAAAGTTAAACAATCTGCCTGTTAACAATTACTGGAAAAATTACTCGTGTCATGCACAAAGTAGTTATGTCCTAAATGACTTGCCAAACTATAGTTTGCCAATATTAAATTGTGTAGTGGTTAAAAAATTAGTTTTAATGACTTCAACTTAAGTGTATGTAAACTTCTGACTTCAACTGTATGTTACCTGTATAAGGTGGGCGAATCGGGGGTCTTTGCGCTGTTTGCTTCTGATGAGCTCCAATGCTCGACTCTGCTGACTGCACAGATGAGACACCTGCTCCTGAAACTGATCACCGGCCTCGTCCTCAAACTATCTCACACACACACACACACACACACACATTATTGCACATTTCACATGCATCATTAACAAACAGGGTTCCCAGACTTTTTGATTTATTAATTTCCATGAGTTCTTCATGACTAAGTTGTCTGTGATTGCTGGATAATGATTTTTAAAAATGATAATTATTATTACTACTATTATCATTTTGATTCAGACAGTTTTCTAATGAACCATTTAGTCCAATTTGTGAACCTGTGGCTGAACTAGTAGGGCATGGCAAGAGCAACAGCAAGGTCATAGGTTGGGCTGCACGATTTCGACACAAAAAAAATAAATAAAAAATTACATTGTGATTATTTTGAAAAATAATTGCAATAGTGATTTGAATTTTTATATGATAAACATAAAAAAAATAAAAAAAAATAAAAAAAAAATTTAAGCGATTTGTTTAAATGAAAATGAAGTCATGCTTTGCCAATGATCTGCTACCCATAGAAGGAATTACTCTTTAAGGGTGTTCACACTTGAGTCCTCTCAAAAGAAACACCAAACTTTGTCTAAGTTCTTTTATTTCACACAAAAAAATAAAATAAATAAAACGGTGAAACACAGAGGAAAAAACACATTAGTATTGCACCTATAAAGTGTGTCCATAAATTTGTCTTCTTTGTGATGTGGTCTCACCACTTTTCATCATTTTTTGGAACCCAGTCAGCTTGAAAAAATATATTACAATAATATAATAAGTTAAAATATTACAGAAATATATTACTATTGTATAATAACAATAATATTAATAGTTATTATACAAAAGTATTATACGTCTTTAAAAATGTCTTAATATTTTTATGCAGTGTTACCACTCTTTTCAAGGCACAATTTTCCAGGACATTTCATGTGCCCAACAGGTTTAATATTTATACAAAAACACACGAGAGGTCATGATGTATATTGTGTTTTTTTGGATGTTGTTTTTTTCTCCAGAATTTTGTATTCAACAGTTTAATTGCATTTTAATATCAACATGGTGTATAGACAAATTCACTCATTAAAACTTTAAATGACACTTTTTTTAAATTATAATTTTTTTGACAACATTGCATTATTTTTTCAAATATAGTGCTTTTAATCAAAATCCTCACAGCTTAATCCAAAACAACACTGGAGATTTTTTTCAAATGAAATTGTAGGGCTTTACTGGTTGTTTAGATCAGTGTTACTATCAGAAATAATTGGTAATTATTTCTTTAGTTATTAATTAATTGAATCTAACTCATTAAAACCTCACATGGGGCTCCAGTAAATGTAGTGCGCTACGTTTAGGAGCGGGTTTGGTTACTAGCAATAATTAATAACTATCAAAGATAATTATTAATTATTAAAATCAATAGAACATTGATGAGAATCAAATGTTAGCTTTTTAATCCTTTAAATCAACAATTATCAAAGATAATCGCTAATTGTTAACATCGATGAAACATTAATTCAAATTAACACTAGCTTATTGATCATTCAAATTCAACAATCATCAAAGATAATGATCAATTATCAAAAATCAACAGAATATTAACTAGGATTAACATTGACTGGGCACCACCCTGGAATCAGGGACTAATAACCAGATATTATAACAGTCTCAATATTAGATTGTTTTCTTAGGAAAATCGTCATCCGAAGAATATCGATTTTCGGGAAAAAAAAAACAATGAATGAAGGCTTGAATACAAGCATTGACATCCCGTCAGTATGACACACGTCCATTTAAATGAAGCTTTATTTTGGCATTTCTGTGTGCATTTGACAGTATTTCCAACCTCTGGATAAGCTGTTCGCTACATGTCCCAGTGCAATTATTAAACCCTAAAAAGCTGTGATTTGATGAAATAAATATATAGTCTGTATGTGCTGCGTGCTTCAGAGTGCCCTGCTTCACACATTCATTTTGAAGCACCCAGCACATGCAGATTAGATAGTTATTCAACAATGGCCTTCTGCAGTTCAATAATCTCACACTACAATATATCGCAATTTTAATTTGATTACTTGTGCATTCAAACTTTAATTTTTGTCCCAAATGTCAAGTTCCATGACATTCCACGTGACTGTAATTCAGTGATTCTGTCCATCATGGAAATCATAGGGCCCTACTTGTGGTAACCGCGGTATAAGCAGACTCCGATCTTTGAATTATTGAACATTAATTCATATCCTGTTAGGAACTGGCGGTGCCACTAATTTAAGCACTGACTAAGTTACAAACTAATAAGTCCTTAACTAAGCCCTTAGTTTGAACTTCACGCCCCAACTTAAGTGAGACCTTATGCACAGCTGGTGTAACCCTGCCCAGATGAGCAGGGAATGTACCTGACAAAGCATTGCTTATGACAGTCAACTGTTGATGTTGTTTCACAATGCGCAGCCGCTGACAGTGACATACAAATGTTTATTTGACACCTATCCCAAGTCCCGATCATTACCATGTTTTTTTATATGTAACAAAAACCTTGTTACACATTCAAACAGTTTTATTACACAAAAATATTTTCTAGGACAAATAATTATTTATTTTTCCTCATTTTTTCATGACTTCCATGACTGGAAAATAGCACTGCAAAATTCCCGGTTTTCCAGGATGCATGGGAACCCTGATATGGCACTGCAATGACAGCAGCCTTTGAATGTGCTCCTCTTTCCAAATATGGTGAAATGCTCTCATCTCCTCTTGTGTACTTGTATACACTGGCGGCCAAAAGTTTGGAATAATGTACAGATTTAGCTCTTATGGAAAGAAACTGGTACTTTTATTCACCAAAGTGGCATTCAATTGATCACAATGTATAGTCAGGACATTAATAACATGAAAAATTACTATTACTATTATTAAAAAACTACTTCAAAAAGTTCTCTTCAAATAATCCTCCACGTGCACCAATGACAGCTTTGCAGATCCTTAGCATTCTAGCTGTCAGTTTGTCCAGATACTCAGGTGACATTTCACCCAACGCTTCCTGTAGCACTTGCCATAGATGGACTCATGATGGCGGCAAGTATGGCTGCTGCGTTGCGAGCTCCGACACAACATGGTAATGTTTTGTTTGTTTAGTTCACATTTCTTATGTTTTTTGTCTTGGATGTTGTCTGCCTTATTGTCTACGACAGACAAACACTTTTGGACATTGGTTCAGCAATTTCACACCGTAAACCGGACTTCAAATTCCTTAATGCCGACCCGCTGTTTACAAACACGCAAGCGGAGCCCTTTGTCTGGGCAGTCCGGACGCGGAAACGCAAAAGGAAATGGGAAAACAGAGCCGCCGTTCTCAGAGTATGACGCCGCGCAAATCGACCCCCGCTACCCACTATTCTACTGGCAAATGTTCAGTCTCTGGATAACAAGCTCTGAGAGCTGAAAGCGCAGATCTCTTTCCAACGAGAGATGAGGGACTGCTGCATTATCTGCCTTACGGAAACTTGGATGTCTGCGGAGATTCCAGACTCCCGTGAAGGGTTGAACCCGTGGGGTTCTCCGTGCACTGAGCGAAAGACCTCTCAGGTAAAACTAGAGGAGGTGGTGTATGTTTTATGATCAACAAATCCTGGTGTGATCAGAGGAACGTTCATTCTATCAAGTCTTTCTGCTCTCCTGATCTGGAATTTCTCATGCTTCTGTGTCGACCATTCTGGCTACCGAGGGAATTCACAGCGGTCACTATCACAGCTGTGTACATCCCCCCACAAGCCGACACAGACCGGGCAATCAAGGAACTGTATGGGAGTATAAGTGAGCAGGAAACCGCGCACCCTGAGGCCGCGTTCATTGTGACCGGGGACTTTAATAAAGCCAGTTTCAAATCAGTCGCACCAAAATACCACCAGCACATTAGTTTCAACACAGGAGGGGACTGGGTTTTGGACCATTGCTACTCTCCCTTCCGGGATGGCTACAAATCCCTCCCCCGCCCACCATTTGGCAAATCGGACCACTCTTCCATTCTGCTTCTGAGGCAAAGATTGGGCAAGATTGAAGGACAGTTTAACACCACTAACTCTAGAAGCATGTGGCAGGGAATTAACAATCACCAAAGACTTTAAAGGGAATAAAAACTCCGCCATGAACACCGCTGCCTCTCTCCCGGATGAGCTAAATACTTTTTATGCTCATTTTGAGGGAAATAACACCGCCCTCACGGAGAGAGCTCTCGCGGCCGAAGCTACAGAGGTTAGTTCACTCTCTGTCTCTGTAGCGGATGTAACCCGATCCTTCCGACGGGTGAATATCTGCAAAGCCGCGGGCCCAGACGGCATTCCGGGCCACGTCAGAGCATGCACGAACCAGCTGGCTGGTGTTTTTACGGACATTTTCAACCTTTCCCTCTTTGTCTGTAGTCCCCACATGCTTTAAAACATCCACCATTGTGCCTCTTCCAAAGCAATCAAAAATAACTTGCTTAAATGACTGGCGTCCTGTTGCTCTGACCCCCATCATCAGCAAATGCTTTGAGAGACTAATCAGAGATTACATCTGCTCTGTGCTGCCTCTCTATCAACCCATTGCAGTTTGCTTACCGCAACAACCGCTCCACTGATGATGCCATTGCATCTACAATACACACTGCTCTCTCCCACCTGGAAAAAAGAACACTTATGTGAGAATGCTGTTTGTAGACTACAGCTCAGCATTCAACACCATAGTGCCCTCCAATCTAGATGAGAAATTCCAGGCTCTGGGCTTAAACAGCTCGCTGTGCAGCTGGATCCTGGACTTCCTGTCAAGCAGACGCCAGGTGGTTAGAATAGGCAGCAACATCTCATCACTGACCCTCAACACTGGAGCCCCACAGGGCTGTATTCTCAGCCCACTCTTGTATTCCTTGTACACACATGACTGTGTGGCAACACATAGCTCCAATGCCATCATTAAGTTTGCTGATGACACGACGGTGGTAGGTCTGATCACTGACAATGATGAAACAGCCTACAGAGAAGAGGTGCACACTCTGACACACTGGTGTCAGGAGCACAACCTCTCCCTCAATGTCAGTAAGACAAAGGAGCTTGTGGTGGACTTCAGAAGAAAAGACAGAGAACACAGTCCCATCACCATCAATGGAGCACCAGTGGAGAGAGTCAGCAGCTTCAAGTTCTTGGGTGTCCGCATCACTGAGGAACTCACATGGTCCATCCACACCGAAGTCGTTGTGAAGAAGGCTCATCAGCGCCTCTTCTTCCCGAGACGGCTGAGGAAGTTTGGAATGAACCGCCACATCCTCACATGGTTCTACACCTGCATTGAAGAGAGCATCCTGACTGGCTGCATCTCCGCCTGGTACGGCAATAGCACCGCCCACAACCGCAAAGCACTGCAAAGTGTGGTGCGAACCGCCAGACACATCATCGGAGGTGAGCTTCCCTCCCTCCAGGAAATATATACCAGGCGGTGTGTGAAAAAAAGCTCGGAGGATCATCAGAGACTCCAGCCACCTGAGCCATGGGCTGTTCTCACTGCTACCATCAGGCAGGCGGTATCACAGCATCAGGACCCGCACCAGCCGACTCCATGATAGCTTCTTCCCCCAAGCAATCAGACTTTTGAACTCTTGATCTCCCACGATCAAAATACATCAGCACTGCACTTTATTACTCTTACTCTTATATCTCACACCGGACTGTCATAAATTATATTATTAATATATTATATTCTCTCTTAACAACCGACAGCCTGAATGTCAATATAGTACAATACAACCTACTGTACATTCTATATATACTTTTTTTTTTTTTTTTTTATTGAATAATGTGTATCTATATTGTGTGTATAGTATACTGTACAGGGTATGTTATTATTTGTATATTGTTGTGTGTAATTATGTGTATATTAGACTTTAAGTTGTGCTGTGTTAATTTGATGTTATTGTAAATTGGTAAATGTCTCATCACAGTCACGACTGCTATGTTGATCAGAACTGCACCCAAGAATTTCACACACCATTGCACTTGTGTATATGGCTGTGTGACAATAAAAGTGATTTGATTTGATTTTCTCTTGTCAGGCATTTCTCACGCACCTTACAGTCTAACTGATCCCACAAAATCTCAATGGGGTTAAGATACAATCACACTCTTTTCCAATTATCTGTTGTCCAATGTCTGCTTCTTTGCCCACTCTAACCTTTTCTTTTTCTGTTTCAAAAGTGGCCTTTTCTTTGCATTTCTTCCCATAAGGCCTGCACACCTGAGTCTTCTCTTCACTGTTGTACATGAAACTGGTGTTGAGCGGGTAGAATTCAATGAAGCTGTCAGCTGAGGACATGTGAGGATGCTATTTCTCAAACTAGAGAATCTGATGTACTTATCCTCTTGTTTAGCTGTACACCTGGCCTTCCACATCTCTTTCTGTCCTTGTTAGAGCCAGTTGTCCTTTGTCTTTGAAGACTGTAGTGTGTACACCTTTGTATGAAATCTTCAGTTTTTTGTCAATTTCAAGCCTTCATTCCTCAAAACAATGATTGACTGATGAGTTTCTAGAGAAAGCTGTTTCTTTTTTGCCATTTTGACCTAATATTGACCTTAAGACATGCCAGTCTATTGCATACTGTGGCAACTCAAAAACAAACACAAAGACAATGTTAAACTACATTTAACAAACCAAATAGCTTTCAACTGCATTTGATATAATGGCAAGTGATTTTCTAGTACCAAATTGGCAAATTAGCATGATTACTCAAGGATAAGGCGTTGGAGTTATGGCTGCTGGAAATTTTACTTTTTTCCAATTAGTGATGGTGCTGTTTTTTACATCAGTAATGTTCTGACTATACAGTTATGCTCAAAAGTTTGTATACCCTGGCAGAAATTGTGACATTTTGGCATTGATTTTGAAAATATGACTGATCATGCATCTTTTTATTTAAGGGTAATGATCATATGAAGCCATTTATTATCACATAGTTGTTTGGCTCCTTTTTAAATCATAATGATAACAGAAATCACCCAAATGGCCCTGATCAAAAGTTTACATACCCTTGAATGATTGGCCTTGTTACAGACACACAAGGTGACACACACAAGTTTAAATGGCAATTAAAGGTTAAATTCCCACACCTGCGGCTTTTTAAATTGCAATTAGTGTTTGTGTATAAATAGTCAATGAGTTTGTTAGCTCTCACGTGGATGCACTGAGCAGGCTAGATACTGAGCCATGGGGAGCAGAAAAGAACTATCAAAAGACCTGCGTAACAAGGTAATGGAACTTTATAAAGATGGAAAAGGATATAAAAAGATATCCAAAGCCTTGAAAATGCCAGTCAGTACTGTTCAATCACTTATTAAGAAGTGGAAAATTCGGGGATCTCTTGATACCAAGCCAAGGTCAGGTAGACCAAGAAAGATTTCAGCCACAACTGCCAGAAGAATTGTTCGGGATACAAAGAAAAACCCACAGGTAACCTCAGGATAAATTACTATTACTATTATTAAAAAACTACTTCAAAGAGTTCTCATCAAATAATCCTCCACATGCACCAATGACAGCTTTGCAGGAGAAATACAGGCTGCTCTGGAAAAAGACGGTGTGGTTGTTTCATGGAGCACAATATGACGATACATGAACAAAAACGAGCTGCATGACCGAGTTGTCAGAAGAAGCCTTTACTGCGCCAATGCCACAAAAAGCACCTTGACACGCCTCACAGCTTCTGGCACACTGTAATTTTGAGTGACGAGACCAAAATAGAGCTTTATGGTCACAACCATAAGCGCTATGTTTGGAGAGGGGTCAACAAAGGCCTATAGTGAAAAGAATACCATCCCCACTGTGAAGCATGGTGGTGGCTCACTGATATTTTGGGGGGGTGTTAGCTCTAAAGGCATGGGGAATCTTGTGAAAATTGATGACAAGATGAATGCAGCATGTTATCAGAAAATACTGGCAGACAATTTGCATTCTTCTGCACGAAAGCTGTGCATGGGACGCTCTTGGACTTTCCAGCATGGCAATGACCCTAAGCACAAGGCCAAATTGACCCTCCAGTGGTTACAGCAGAAAAAGGTGAAGGTTCTGGAGTGGCCATCACAGTCTCCTGACCTTAATGTCATCGAGCCAATCTTGGCAGATCTCAAATGTGCGGTTCATGCAAGATGACCAAAGACTTTGCATGACCTGGAGGCATTTTGCCAAGATAAATGGGCAGCTATACCACCTGCAAGAATTCGGGGCCTCATAGACAACTATTACAAAAGACTGCATGCTGTCATTGATGCTAAAGGGGGCAATACACAGTATTAAGAACTAAGGGTATGCAGACTTTTCAACAGGGGTCATTTAATTTTTTTCTTTGTTGCCATCTTTTGTTTTATGATTATGCCATTCTGTTATAACCTACAGTTGAATATGAATCCCATAAGAAATAAGAAATGTGTTTTGCCTGCTCACTCATGTTTTCTTTAAAAATGGTACATATATTATCAATTAATCTCCAAGGGTATGCAAACTTTTGAGCACAACTGTACTTTGTGATCAGTTGAATGACACTTTGGTAAATTAAAGCACCAATATCCTTCCGAAACAGCAAAATCTGTACATTATTCCAAACTTTTGGTCACCAGTGTAAATATATAAGTAAAGTGTGTGTGTGTGTGTAAAGTGTGTGTAAAGTGGAGTGCTTCAAATCAAATGCGATCAGCGCATGTTTAATGTACCAAACCGAACTCTTATATCAAGCACAGAACTGCTCTGAAACTTCTGAAAACACCATCACAAGCTTCATGCGTGCTCAGAGTATGTGTAATACACTACAGACAGAACAGAGCTGCACACATTTAGTAAGCTCAAGGAGCAGCGAGTGCAGACTATTTATTTACTTAATTAAATCACAGCCCTTTGCAGACCTATTATGGCACAAGGTCATAGGCAATTATTTCGATTAATCAGCCCTAGTCATGGAATCAATTCTCAGGGAGCACACATTATAATAAAATGTTTATACTGAATGCACTTTAAGTCATTTGGATAAAAGTGTCTTCCAAACACGTAAATGAACTGGTTCAGCCAATAAATTAAAAAGAACAAACTTGAAAGAATGCTTCACTCATGGGCATCAGGCATCACTAAAGCAGGTTTTACTCCACACAAGAGCAACATCTATCTGATTAAATATTTTAGAGTATAACTAGGAAATTCCAAATGTGTAAAGATTTTATGAATTAAGATGACTTTTCCATCCCTGGACAGTATCATTTTAAAATTCCCTGATATTTCCAGGTTTGTCATTACTGTGGGAACACTGAACAAAGCAATCTAACTTTGAAATGATTTACATTTAATTCAGAATGACAGGCAGACAATGGCTCTTGATTTGACTTCCGCTGAGCATATCCAAACAGCAGCTAGTGAAACAGATGGAAGGACACACATGAGAAACTCACTCTGGCCAGCATGATGTCACCGATGCCATGAACGATCACTGATTCCCTGCGTTTCCTCATGGACTCGCATAAGGTTGCTGAGATACGGAGACAACATTATTACATTAGCATGTCTGCCCATCTACAAGAATCATGTCCGAAGTCCAAATTGTGCCTTTCACTGACCGTGTAGTTCGTAGACCTGACGCAGGTTCAGGAAGATACAAGAGAGCTCCTCTGGGCTGAGAATATTCTGCATCTTCTGGAAGAACACCTGATCTAGAACCCTGAGAGTCCGCAAGTGTGATGCCTCCGTGGTGAACAGCTCTAGATACAAATCAGAAACAAGAAATTAGGGATGCCAAAAGCATTTCACTGTAAAAACATTGCCCTTTTAACATTATATGTACAATGGGATTGAAGCACTGCATGCGCACCATGCGAAAAGTTACAAAAAGTGGCATGTGCATGACCATACAAAACTGAGCCTCACATAGGCTAGGTGACAGCCGCGATGAAGTCAATTTGTGAGCGTGAACCCTCATGAACAAGGGGACGCATTAAGTATAAACCAAGCTCAAGCAGTTGTCAGATGTTATTGTGTTGTGTGAGAACGCTACTTTGCTTTCACAGCTTTGACAACATTGAGATGATATGCTGCTGCTTTTCTGCTCCATGTCTGATTACTACAGTCTTAATGGTAGAGGGCAGGATTTTGGAAAGAGGGGCATGTCTAATTCAGTTGCAAGTCTGACGGAAGTTCCTAAATGACTAAGAGCGCTTACAGCAGGGGTTTCCAAACTGGGGTACAGAGACTCACAAACAAATAAATAAATAATACTTTACAACATCGCCCTTCGGGTGCTTGAAAATATATAATATACAGTATATATGCCTTAATATTTTTGGAAGGTGTCCCCTGCAAAGGGTTCATTATATTTAGGGGTACTTTGCTGTAAAATGTTTGAAAACCCCTGGCTTACAGCATTTTTAAGCAGATACAGTCTATGCAGTCCAAAGGGGATTAGGCTCAACTTTATCAATAGTTAAATCTCTCATGTTGTGCAATAGTGCATGTTGCATAAAAACCTAAAACTGTAGGCGATTAGACATTTTGTTTATGTTCACATATATACCGTAGATGACAGCTTGTCTGTCGATCTCTCGTGAGCTCAGTGACATCAAAATGTGCGGCTCCACTGTCTCCTGCCAGTTGTGAGAGTCGATAACGTCCTCCTCCAGAGCAGGAGCATCTGGCAACAGAGGTACCGGAGAGTCCACGCTCCTGCACAGACACACACAGAGAGAGAGTGAGATGGACTTTTCAGAATGACAAGAATTTGCTATTTTGTGAGAAATACGTCATTGCGCTTAAGATGTTTGAGAAAGTCTAAACTCAATTCATTTTATGATTCGTAATACAGGTCTATCTAGTTGACTTGAAACAATACTACTATCAAAATCTACCAAGATGTTGTATAATCTTAACATAGGGGTGACCTATTTTTTAAAAAGTCAACTAGCAAGTTGTTTGGGGATATTTTGAGCATTTTTTACAACTACTTTTGTTTTTAATGTTGATTTAATTTGATAGAGAACAGTCATGACTGTTCAGACTGAGATTTTATTTAAATTAATAGAGTCAACTGAGGAATCTGACTAGACAACATGCTACGTAATTTTATATGGTTACAAAAAAAAAAAAAAAAAAAAATCTGGTGTGTGTGGGGGGGGTTATTGCTTACTAATAAAGAAGCTAATTTGAGAGACTGCTGCATTCTATAGATGCGGCATTTAAAAACGCAATTTTTTTTTCACGTGCTTTCATATGATCCATCAAGTGAAATCACAAAGCATTGCATAGACGGGCTTCTTAGAGTTAAAATACATTTGTTGCACTTTGCACAATATCCACCTGGTGGTGCATGGGACACTAGAGCTAGAGCCATATAAATTACAATTTTTAAGGTACTACATAAGTTAAACCGGTATGTAATATGTATGTAATTGATGTTTGTAATGGTATGTGACATTTATTTTAGTGGAGTACCTGTAATAACTGAGATTAAGATGTGTGTGTTTGTCATCGGTGTCTCTGCATGTTGATATCAGACACACTGAAGAAGTTTTGTGAAGTTCTTGGGCCTGTATATGTATTCACTTTTTTAAATTTTCCAGTCAGATGGTTATTTCCTTTTAAAGCCACACATAACCAGCAAACTTTAAACTTTTGTTTTAGTGCAGCAGTTGATTGACAGGTGAGTGGTTGTGCTCCGCTGCTATCCTGGACCCATTCAGGTTGGATTAGCATTTCACACCCCAAATGCGATGTGGTCACATGCGTTTTTGACTACCTCCGTATGTGGTTTCAGTGATATGATCACAAAATGGAACGTTTTCACCATTGACCACTTGTGATCAGATCACCAAAAATGCATCTTAATACCAGGTGGAAACAGGGTCTTATTTTCCCCTGCTGAAGTTTGCAACATTAACTTCAAAGTGCCCCATCCATGATTTTTTTGTCTCACACGTCTGCTTATGTAAGATTCAACTTGGAATTGGAGGAGGTTCAATATTTTAAGCTAGGCCTAAAGGTAATAAAGACATTGATCAGAATACTTTACATGTAACATTATCTTTGTAACTTAGTGACAATTCACACTGAAAACAATAACAACTTTAAGAAATTAAAAAGGTACACTCAAGTTTATTATTACACTTACAGTTCAGTCACCAACAAAACCTTAAGAAAGATTCTGTCATAGATAGCTATTCTGTTGCATTCTGAAACTGTTGCATAAAGTTTGAATTGCTAATTTAAAGGGACAGACTCAGCTGTGCAGCAATTAGCAATCAGATACTTAATTGGTGATTATCACTGTGGCGGCAACAGTCTATCGGCGCGAGCCCACTGAGCAAGGACACCAACAAGGCATCATCCACTATGCTGAGTTTTTTCCTCTTTTCTCTCTTTCATGGAAATCTTGGAAATTCACTTGTCTCATCTGTCTACAATAACACATTTTTCAAATATCATGCCATTTCTACCACTAATCCTGCTACAATAAAATTTGTAGTCATCTATCATCCTCCAGGTCAACTAGGCAACTTCGTTGAAGAGCTAGATATACTGCTGTCCTCATTCCCTGAGGATGGCCCTACATTGGTGGTCCTTGGGGACTCGCTTCTCTGGTATTTGCATCCCTTCCCTCTACTAACCACTTATTTTCACTCAGTATCAATGAAGCCACGACTGCTCTTTGTGCAACATTACCTTCTTGCACTGCTAGTGTCTGTCCTCTTGCCTCAAAGCCAGCACATGCCACACCCTCTACCCCTGGCTGCTGGAGACAATCCGTGACCACCGCACAAAGCTCAGGCTGCAGAGAAGTGGCACAAGTAAAAAGACCCTGCTGACCTGAGCAAATATCAATCTCTTTTCTCCCCTTTCTCTTCTAATGTTTCTGCTGATAAGGTTGACTATTACCAGAATAAGATCAGTAACACTTCAGATTCCCACAAACTGTTTTCAACTTTCTCTTCTCTATAATCCTGTTATAAGACTGTTGACGACTTTTTCAGTAAAAAATGTGGCAAAGTAGGGAGCACCAGGAGCCAGTTTTTTTATACCACACGCAAAACCAATCTCTTCCCACATCCCATCCTCTGTTTTCCTCCTCTTCTCTCTCTGAGACTAAAACCGTCCTCCCACCTGTCCCCTTGACCCTATCCCCTCCCATCTTCTGCAAGCTGCCTCTTAATCAGTCGTGCCAGCAATTACACACATCATTAACACATGTCTTGCAACTGGAAACTTTCCCCAATACATTCAAGCAGGCTCGAGTAACCCCACTGCTCTAAAAACCAACACATAACCCCACGGTAGTTGATAACTACAGACTGGTCTCTCTCCTAACTTTCCTGGCTAAAATTCTTGAGAGGGTAGTATTCAACCAGTTGTCTGCTTTTCTTTCACAGAACAACCTACTCGACAGACATCAGTCTGGCTTCAAAAATAGGACACTCAACGGAGACTGCCCTCAGTAACTGAAACCCTACGACCGACGAGAGCTAACTCCAAATCATCTGTTCTCATCCTCCATGACCTGTCTGCTGCTTTCAACACAGTGAACCACCAGATCCTCCTGCCCACCCTCTCCCACCTGGGAATCATCGGAACTGTGCTTGGATGGTTGAGTCATACCTCACACGAAGATCCTTCAAGGTCTCCTAAAGAGGAAAATTGTCGAAGTCACACCAGTTCCTCAGGGATCAGTGCTTGGTCCTCTTCTCATTCTACACTACATCACTCGAGCCGATCATTAAGGCCCATGGCTTTTCCTACTGCTACTATGCAGATGATATGCAGCTTTACCTCTCATTCCAGCCTAATCACCCCACCGTTTCAGCTTGTATCTCTGCCTGCCTCTCTGAGATCTCAGTCTGGATGAAGGAACAGCCCTGAACCTAGGAGTGGTGGTTGATGACCGGCTTAACTTCACAGTCCACATCTCATCAACTGTCTGTTCTTGAAAACTTTGCCTTTTACAAGATCAGGATAATCAGAACTTTCCTGTCTGAATATGCTGCACAGCTCCTAGTTCAAGACTGGACTACCGTAACGCTCTGTTGGCTGGTCTCCCAGAAAGCACAATTAAGCCACTGCAGATGGTCCAGAACACAGCAGCGCGGTCTTTAGCAGGTCTTCAATTAAACAAAGAGGGCTAATGTCACCCCTCTCTTGATTTCACTCCACTGGCTACCTGTAGCTGCCCGTATCAAATTTAAAGCTTTGACTCTGGCCTTCAGGACAGCCAATGGAACAGCACCCTCTTACTTGAATTCACTCCTTCAGGTCTATGTCCCCACTCACTCTCTGCTGTCAATAAATGAGCGGTGCCTGGTAGTCACATCGCAAAGAGGCACAAAGTCCATTTCACAATCATTCACTTTCTCTGTTCCTCTGTGGTGGAAACAGCTTCCAACCTCAACACGATCTGCTGAAACCATCTCAACATTGAAGAACCAGCTGAAAACACATCAATTCCGTGAGCACTTAACCGATCCACACTAATTGCACTTACTAAATAATAATAATAATAATAATAATAATAAACAATCCTTCCTTGTCCATCTCTTCTGCGCTAGCTTCAAAACTACTCCAGCTACTCTAAGAATTTGGCACTATGACACTGCAGATTTTGACTATTGCATGACAAATTGCTTGCTATGTTCCTCGCTTTGGATAAAACCATCTGCTAAATGACTAAATGTAAAATTAAGTGATACCAACCATTTCCAGAGCTCAGAAGACTTTTTCTTTCAACTCTTTTTTCTGGTTAAAACAACAGAAAAGAGGCTACAGCTACTGTAGGTGTAAATCTTTCCTTCATCCA